>NW_025800920.1:0-1510 GCF_021613505.1 Equus quagga | reverse complement strand
CCTGGGATTTATCTCTTATCTTTTGTGGATGTGGCCAAATGTGTGGACTTTCCCCACAGAAAGTCCTGGAGTCCCTGCAAAGCTGAAGTTACCCAAGCAATCCTCTGATGATCAATGATCATGTCAACTCATAGCAGTCTGGCATTTCCACCTTGGCAGGTCAGATGTTGTCCTTCATTCATCATTTGGGGAAGTGTACTTGATGTGTTCATAGATTGTAATATTCTCATGGTTCATTTCCTGGTGTGTATTCATAAGGTATCCTCACAATTTCTACTTCTTCATGATCTCAGTCAGCACCATACCTTGAAATCTATATTTCCTAATGCTCCTAATCGGATCTGCACCTGCGATGCCAGCCTGCCAGTCCCAGGCCGCCCAAGTGGAACATGGACACTTACCCACTACACCAGAGGGCTGGCCCTGAATTGGACTTTTGGACCAACCTTTGGCTTGAACTTGGGAAGATGTTGGTCTGCATTGATTATTCGTAAAGGTAATTAGCAGTAACATCGTGGACAGCAACATTTTCAGTTGGCTCAGGAGTATAGCACGGGTCATGTTCTGTTGGTAGTGTTCCTCTTCATCTCTTTGCAATGGTCTACCTTTATGTTGCATCATTAAGCATTTCGAGGTGATTGTCAATCCTTTGAAGTTCATAATCTCTAAACTCTTTCAGCCTGCAAACTTTATCCCTTAAACCTGCTTGCCTTTATGGAGTTTTGATTTTAGGTGAATTGATTTCCATAACCTAGCATTAGAAAATCCTATAGTTTTCAGATTTACATCCTCATAGATTTAGACTTCTGTGTATGCTACATCTTCTTCCCCACAGTAAGCCTAATTACAGGCCCACACCCAACACTTGTGCCTAATCAACACTTTCTCCCACCGTCCACTGCCACCCGTTCCCTCTGGGAACCACCAATCCCATATCACGTTCTACCTGTTTGTTGGTCCTTATTTTAATCTTCTGCTTGTAAGTGAGATGCGATGGTATTTGATTTCTCCCTTGGGCTTGTTTCAGTTCCCCTGCCACCCTCAGGAGTGATTCTGCTGTCACAAATCGCTGGACTGCACTGTTTCTTACAGCTGAGTGTTTTGCCTTTGTGTGGATATAGCCCAACTTCCTTCTCCATTGGTCCTTTGATGGGCACCAGGGCGGCTTCCAAGTCTTGGATATCAGGAATAAGGCTGTGGTGAACACAGCGGGGCATGGATCTGTGTGCATTAGTGTTTCGCAGTTCTTTGGATAAACACGCTGGAGAGGAATAGCTGGATCATATGGTAGATGGATTTGGAAATTTCTGAGGCAATTTCACATGGCTATGCCTAGTGCCCTCACCGGTTTGCACTCCCACCAGAGGTGCAGGACTCTTCCCTTCTCTCCACCTTCTCTCTGACACTTGTTTCCTGTCTTGTTCCTTACAGCCATTCTGAACACAGGGAGCTGTCATCTCATTGCCGTGAGGATTTGTGTTGGCCTTATACTTAATGGTGTTGAACATGT
>NW_025800919.1:0-3475 GCF_021613505.1 Equus quagga | reverse complement strand
CAAAGAGGCAACGAGTTATTGTCCTCTGCCGTCTGGTAGGCTCATGACAAACAAAGCACTGCAACCAAAGGGTCGGCTCTCAGGAGCCTCACGGCCCTGTGAGGGAAACCCCTTGGACACGGTGTCTTCCTCCTGGGCTTGGACTAGCCTTGGGACTTGGCACTTCTCTTTCTCTTTGGCAGGAAGGTACAGCCGGCTCCGGCTTCCATTTAGAAAGTCACCTTCCTGGATGGCTGTGCTATACCAAGAAGGGCCTGGGCTGCTGGGAACCAGCACTCCTCCTCAGCTGCTGGCCGTACTGAGGAGGCCTCCCTGGCAGGGTTCACGCTGCTGTGTGTCTGGGTGACACTTGCAGCCATCAGAAAGGAGGGGAGAATTCAGAAGGGCCAAGCACTTCCTGTGGTCCTAGTCTTACAGGATCTTTCCCGGGGTGGGGTGGGGGGGGACGTTCAAAATGCCAGGTAGTAACCCTCTAGCTCCTGGTCACCGGGTGGGTTCTTGGAGTGAGCTCGGAGCAGTGTCTGCTCACCACCAGACTGGAAATATTTAAGTATTTTAATTTTGTCAGGCTGTGTTTACCAGTCATCCGTTTGCTTGCGTTCCCTGCTGGACCCCTCAACCACCCTCCTCTCACGACTCATCTCTGAAAGCTTCCAACGGTAAAGATTCACACCCACACCGTAAACGGAGCATAAGGCTGGGCAAGAGAACACAGCCCTCCGAGGGGCTGCATGGTTTATAGGCTCAGGTCCTCCTGCCCCGTTAGGATGAGTCAGAAACAAGATGCCTGAGTGTGTGAACAGGTGATTGCCTGAGACCACACACCTCAGAACCACAGGGGCCCAGATGTCACCCTGGGCAGCGAGGGAGAGTATAGGTCATTCTTTGGCCAGGATTATGGTCTCTTATGTTTGCAAAGCGGAGTCCACCCGTGATCCGTCAGACCTTGCCAGGGAGGAGTGGCCACGAGGTACGGGACAGAGAGGCCGAGGCATTCGAGGGAATTTCTGCCCTTCCAAGAATTGTAGAAGGAAGTGCACGGAGGCAGGAAATCCTGGTGGACAAGGAGCAGTGATCCTCGGGAAAGAAGCCCAGATGCAGCCTTCAAAGCTGCATCACAGACCTGTCCCCCTGGATACCAAACTTGCAGGGAAAGGAATTCAGAGCCGTGGACCGGGATCCCAGAGGATTCCAATCCAGGTGAAGGGTGAACATGGAGCCCCCAGAGGGGCCGGGGGAGGGAGGGTCCTGCCTGCCCTTAGTCCATCTGCACATGACCTTCTCCGGCCTTGACCCTCCACATGCACGTTTTGAGCTTTTACATCGTTCTCTGCACTTAGAGCTGCTGCTGTCCAGAGCCTGATTAGAAAACAACAAGTTCCTAACATCTGGTGAAGAGGAACCTCCACAAGAGAAGCCGAAAATGTGGCCTCTCCTCCAGAGGGGTGGAAAAGCAGCCACTGTCCTGGGGCAGGGAGTGGTGCTGGCCGGTGCCATTTTAGAGAACCCGCATTCCAGTGGTTGTTGCTCTTCCTGTGAAAGTACCTCCACCCTCTAAATGCCAGGAGTTCTGGGTGCTGTCTCTGCTCCTGGCCCACGTGAACCACACTGAAATGAACCCGTCCTCTGAGTAAGGGGGGCATGGAGGTGTCCTTCAGTATCCAGGGAGGGGCCTGGCCCTTCTCCCTTCTCTCACATACAATAAGCCGAGACCCTGCAAGATTTCTTCATTCCAGGAGGAACGCGAGAGTCTGTGTCTCCTTGACACGAGCACAGGAGGGGCAAGAACCAGACCATGACTCGCAGGCTGGAACAGAAACAGGATTTTAACATCAAATTCAAAACTAGCACTAACTATTAACACCAAAGAAATACGGCCCCTTCCCAAGTGGTAAACAGGCGCTGGGGTGGAGATGCCAGGCATGTGGGGTGGGGTCGTCCCCTCCCTCTTGGGCTCCAGGGGTCCCAGGAAAAGGCTTAGAATGTTCTTCTCCCCATCAGCATGGGAGGAGCCGGCCTGGGGCCCCGCGTGTTTCCCAGCTGTGTCCCCGCCGCTGAAGAGCAGGCTGCACTCGAGCTGTTGGAAGGACCGGGATCTGCCACTGTTGCTGGGTTCTGCGTCAGGGGTCTGGTGACTGAAGAGAAGACACTGATGATTGGGGGGTCACACCAGTATCCCAGCCCAACACCTCAGCCCCACTGCATTCTGCTCCAAACCTTGTCCTGAGTGTTCAGTCAACACTACCCCATTGTCCCTGACATGGGAGCTGGCATTTCGCTTCACCCATTTCACAGAAGAGGAAGCTGAGTCCCACAAAGGTCAAGGGAATTGTCCCTCACAGGCCTGGTCAGCAGTGGAGCTGGGATCCCCGTGCCGGCGGTCCATCTCCCTGGGCCCGTGCTTAGCCCGAAGCTTTCCTGAGCCCCTGGCTTCAATCACTGCCTGTCTGGACACTCACCGAGCCCTGAGCTGAGAGATGCGCGGTTCTTCTTGGGCAGAAAATACCGGCACATCTTGCCTGCCTTCTCCTGTGGGGGCTCCAGGTGGCAGGACAGGCTGTAGCTAAAGGACAGAGTGGACTTTTCAGCTACCGGGAGCCACACCTCAGGTGACCCTCCCAGAGACGGCCAGCAGTTGGAGTCCCAGGGCCCCACGGGGGACCATGCGACAAGCCCCGGGACTGACCCGGAAGCCACGGGCACGGGCTCCCTGGAGCTGGCCATCAGAGAGAGTCTGCCTTGCCCTCACCAACTCCTGCCCCGCCTCACCTCTCATCCTCGCTGAGGAGCTCCATGGCCTGGAACCAGGCCCCAAATCGCTCCTCAGCCTCAATGTGGTAAAGATCGACTGCCTCCTGGAGCAGGAAGATCTGCTGGGTGACTTTGAATTCCTGGGAGAAAGGACATGATGCAGACAGGGCCTGGGTGGGGGACCGTGCTGGGGACTCAGACAGGTGAGAAGAGGGTCAAGGAGCTGGTCTGGGGTCTTGGCTCACATGGGAACCCTCCTTCCCTCCAATTCCGTGCAGGACTTGCTCGTTCTCACAGTTGGCTTGAAATAGCTCCTCCTGCAGGAAGGTGTCCTTGATGCCAGCCCCTTCCCCCACGCACCAATGGGACGGCTTTCCCAGCTCTGGGTGCCGAACTCTCCCAAGAAAAGCAAGGCCCAAGGCATCGGGCCAGAGAAGGTCTTCCCCGGAGGAGTCTCTGATTGCCACAGCCCCACCTTCCGCACGGGGAGGCCACAGCTGCTCACCTCACTCCTTTTCTCATAATTGATCTCATGTCCCTGGAAGGCAGAGAGCCAAAGCCCATGAGCAACAGCCCCCTTAGCCCATAGCTAGCTCCCATCTCCACCCTTTCTCAGGTTGCACTACCAGCAGGGTCGACCAGGGAGCAGGCGCTACCAGAAACGGGAATGGGTCCCAGGCAAGACTCTGAGCTCCAGAGCAAGGAGGCCACGGGGCTATGGCTC
>NW_025800918.1:0-1795 GCF_021613505.1 Equus quagga | reverse complement strand
AGGTTCGAGGTTATCCTGGCAACCACTTTCATGGGCCCAATGGTTCCAACACAAATTAGATGAATCTGATGAATTCCTCTCTGCAGGTGAGAGATCTTCTTTCCCTTTTCTGGATTTGGGAAGTTTCGTGCTTGACCACTGATCCTTGAACCTTCCACTAGATTACGTCTAGATACTGGCTTACTTTATTTCTACAGGGTTTGTTATTTGTTTGATTTACATCCTCAGCTGTGGCATGTTTATTTTTCTTTAAGTATAATGGTAATGTTCTAATTTTCTGCCATCCTCTCTATGTGTGGTTTCGAAACACATAATCAATACTCCTTCTATGGTAAGAGATATGGGGAGAGAATCTCACTGATCCCACTGAGTCCTGTAACCTGGGAGGCCAGCCTTCACAAAGGATTGAAGCCCTCTGCAAAAGGGTACTTTTCAGCACACTTCTAGAGCCCTTCCAAACCAAGACACATACCCAAGCATGGCAGGGGGCCATTCCTTCAAGGCATCAATGGGCTCTCTTGTGACATATTGGCATATACCCAGTGGGGCCCCGCGACTTGAGAGATGTGGGAAGTGAGAATTCTCTTCAAGAATGCTAGGGGCATAGGAAAGGAGGCCTCGATTCTTCTCTTCAATGTCCTCAATTGATCATTCTTGACTTTGTATTATGGGTAAGGCAGAAGGACAACGTAGGTCTGGTAAGCCCTGGGTCTGGCCTCGTTTTTCAGAACACATTTCCAGCTTGAATCAGCATGGCCTCCCCAGACTTCCATAGATGACAATGTTGTCCTCTGAGTACTTGACCCTCTATTGTCTCTTCTTCCCAATGATTCCTTTCTCATCCCTTGAATTAGCATCTCTTTGATGTCTTCAAGTTTCTGTACCCGGTTTGTGTTTGGAAAAGCTGTTTCTGTGTAACTCTCACTTGAATATCCTAGCCCAGGCCAATCCTAGAGCTGGAAACCTATGGCCAACTTTGGCGACATGGTCACCATGATGTCATAAACACACTCAGAATTCTAAGTTGTCCTGACAACCTCCATGCTCACAGTGTTTCGGAGCCATCTCATACCATTCTGATGACTCCCCCTTTCCAGGTGCGATAGTTTTCCTTTTTCTGGACTTCTTGTCGGTTTCTAACTTTATCCTCGAACCTTGAAAGTTCTAGAACATTCCTTCTAGACAGTGGTTTCTTTCCTTTAAGATAGTCCTGGGATTTATCTCTTATCTTTTGTGGATGTGGCCAAATGTGTGGACTTTCCCCACAGAAAGTCCTGGAGTCCCTGCAAAGCTGAAGTTACCCAAGCAATCCTCTGATGAGCAATGATCATGTCAACTCATAGCAGTCTGGTGTTTCCACCTTGGCAGGTCAGATGTTTTCCTTCCTTCATCATTTGGGGAAGTGTACCTGATGTGTTCATAGATTGTAATATTCTCATGGTTCATTTCCTGGTGTGTATTCATAAGGTATCCTCACAATTTCTACTTCTTCATGATCTCTGTCGGCACCATACCTTGAAATCTATATTTCCTAATGCTCCTAATCGGATCTGCACCTGAGATGGCAGCCTGCCAGTCCCAGGCCGCCGTGGAATATGGGCACTTACTCACTAAACAAGAGGGCTGGCCCTGAATTGCACTTTTGGACCAACCTTTGGCTTGAACTTGGGAAGATGGTCTGCATTGATTATTTGTAAAGGTTATTAGCAGTAACATCGTGGACAGGAACATTTTCAGTTGGCTCAGGAGTTTAGCACGGGTCAGGTTCTGTTGGTAGTGTTCCTCTTCATCTCTT
>NW_025800917.1:0-6488 GCF_021613505.1 Equus quagga | reverse complement strand
AAATGAGCCAGTGAGCAGAGAGTTGATTTGCTGCTATTTAATTTCTTCTACATTCTTGGATAAGTTAAGAAAATCTTGGTATATATCTATTCATTTTACACAATGATAGTCTAAAAATGATAATTCAAAAATGAACCATTTAAATTTTTTCTCTATTTTACTGCTAAGTTCTTTCACATTTCCAGTGAAATTCCTATTCCAATGTCAAGTTATCTTGTTACAGAAGAAATAAAACAGAAGGTATTCCTCTTTTATTTTTTCACAAAATGGCAAAACTTTCTTTTAAACTGGATAAATAGCAATAAATGTGTGACCAATGTCATTCATAAACTTAGATTGGAAGCTAACACATGTTCAATTAAAAGTAACAACATTTTAAAATACAAAAAATAAAAGAAGAGGGGCCCGCCAGGTGGTGTAGCGGTTCAGTTAGTGCTCTCCACTTTGGTGGCCCAGTTTTCGTGGGTTTGGATCCCTGGCACAGACCTATGTGCTGCTAATCAAGCCATGCTGTGGTGGCGTCCCACGTACAAAAGATAGAGGAAGACTGGCATAGATCTTAGCTAAGGGACAATCTTCCTCAAGCAAAAAGAGGAAGATTGCCAACAGATGTTAGTTCAGGGCCAATCTTCCTCACCACAAAGAAGAAGAAAAGCAGAAAGAAAAAGAAGATGATACATTTCAAAGTCACCCCTATGGAACAGGAACACAAAGCTGTTATGCCCTATAATACTCTCAGCCCCAGCCTGGCCCTCCACTGCTTAGATCATTGACTGCCTTCCTAAAACACAGAGTGAAGAATCTGCTTTAGACTTCACTCAGGGCAGGAGGAGCTACCGGGCACAGTACTACAACTTGCACTGGCCGTGTCAGTAGCATTATCCATGCTGGCAATTCTGGCCTGAACTCTCTCTTCCTGATCTCTCAAAGCTTCCTCATACCACACTGGGAAGGACCTGGGGTCACTCCCAATGGCACTGGCCAAAAACTCCAGGAGACTCATCTTGCTGGTTTCAGCGTGGGCCCTGGGACCCCACAGGAACTCGTAGCGAGCAGGATCGCTGTTGGGCACCTGCCGGTACTCCACGTACTGCTCCCGCACCCAAACGTTAGTGATAAGCTCCCTGGGCTCCCCGTAGATGAAGTGCTCCCTCCCGGCACGCACCCCCATGACACTCAGTGCTTCCCAGACGTCCTCCTCAGGGGCACAGTCGCCCTGCAGGAGGATGACGCCCAGGAGCATCACCAGGAGGCCGGTCTTGGGCATGCTCTGCTCATCGCTCAGCATCCCATCGTAGGTGAGGCCCAGGGTGGTGACCAGGACATAGGCGTGGTCGCTGGGGTCCACTTCCTTCACGTCAACGCCAAAGACGAGCTGCATGCACTCAGAGGCTTCACTGAAGATCACAGGGAAGTGGTCCTGGTGATCTCTGAGGACCGTATTCAGCATCTCCGCCTTTGTGGTCGGCTCCTTTGTGTGAAACTTGACAAGCAGGAACTCTACCAGCTCAGCCACCTTGTCATCAATCACGTTTCTGGGAAAGGACGCAGTGTCTGGCTGGGCCTGCGAGGTGCTCGGACCCTCCTCTCCTCGGCTGCTGGAGCTGTCGTCTTCAGACTGGCTCAGTGGAGGGGAGGCCATGGCAGTGGGGGAGGGGCGGGCACTCTGAGGGCTCTGGGGAGGACTCGGGGCCCCAGTGACATCATCAACCTCCTCTGGTGTGCTCGACAAGAGAGGACAGCAAGAGGAAGAGGAGGAGGAGGGGGAGGGAAAAGAGGAGGGGAAAGAGGAGGAGCAGGTGGAGGACGAAGAAGTATCCTCTTCCACAGCCACAGGAAGCAGTGCACCCACTGGGCCCTGCGTCTCGCTTTGGGACTGAAGGCCTTCCTCAAGCATGTAGCACCATCGCTTTGGAGCACGAGGCATGACGACTACTGTCAGGGCAGCCGACAGGAGCGTGGGCAGGAGGCGACCAATAGGGACCCACGGGCCTGGGGGGAGAGGGAGTGTGAGCAGCCTTAGGTGAGAAACGCACCCTTGGTGGCTCTGACAGAGGTGACTTACGGGCCTCCTCTTAGGGGTGCTCTCGGCTTCACAGGGCTCTGTCCTCCAGTGCAGCCTGTCCCCACGAACCTGAAGGAGGAAGTGAGAAGGCTCCTCAGGGAGGACCAAGCACAGCCCGAGGTTCTGGGGCTGCTGGTGGGCTGTGGTGGGTGGGCTCAGGGTTTGCAGGGTCTCCTCGGTTCTGGTGTGGGGGCGCCCCTGGATGCACATTTGGGGTGTGTCCCTTGCCCTGACTCCTGGCACTGCCTGGGGCTCCTCTGGTCTGTGACCTGAGCACACAAGCCTCAAGGCCTTCACCTCCAGGTTCCTGGAGGAGGAAACACGGGGCACCTCAGGGTGCAGACGGCAAGCAGAGCCCTGGGATCCGAGGGCCGACAGGAGTGGTGGGCCAGACTCTGTGAGGTCCCCACTGTTCTGGGGTGGGCAGTCCCCTCCAAGCTCACTCAGGGCCCTCACCTTTCCCCTGGCTGGGCCTGGGCCCCACCCCTCTGCTGGCCTGAGGCAAACTTCTCAGAACAAGACCACAGACCCCTGAGATTGAGCAGAAGGAAGTGAGGGGACCCCACATCTGGCCACACCTGCCCAGGGGCTAACAGGAGACAGCAAGGGACAAGAAGGGAGACCAAACTCTGTGGGTTCCATCTGTCCTGGGATGGGTGATCCGCTGTCATCACCCTAACACCCTGCAGGGCCTGGGTCAACTCCCTCTGTTGACCTGAGGCCACCCTCCTTCGGCCAAGGCCTGGTTTCCTGGAGACACCGGAAGGGGAAGTGAGGGGGACTGAATCCACCCACCGATCCCAGGTGTCCCCATGGCAGACAACAGGGTAGGACTGTCCTGGGCTGCATGCGTCCTGGTGTGTGGGGTCCCCTCAGTCCTCACCGTGACCCCGGCCAGGGCCTGGGATCCTGCCTCTGCTGACCTGAGTCCAGACCCTCAGACCAGGGCCTTGCCCCCTTCCCCAGACCACCGACCTGGAAATGAGGAGGGGCTCAGCCAGACAGGCCCTGCCGGGGGTGCCAGGGCTGACAGTAGGGCCAGGCCAGATTTCCATGGGCCCCCTCTTTGTCCTGGCCATGGGGGTACACTTACTCCTCCCTCGGGGTCCTTGACTCCTGGAGTCTGTGTCAGCTGACCAGATGTGCTTCCTCAGATGACCTGACGTTGTCCTCACAGACGAGGGTCCTCACCTCCCTGAGCTTCTGAGAGAAACCAGAGGAGGTTGCACATGCACGCCCACCCACCCGCACCCCTGCTGCCATCACAAAAGGTGGCAGCGGGGACCAGCCCCGATGTCCTGGGATGGGGGGTCCCCCAGACCTCCTGTAGGTCATTCATCTTTCCTCCTGCTGGGGCCTGCCCTTCCTTCCAGCCCACCGCCGGGGACAGCTGACATCTCCCGCTTAGACCAGGCCCTCTCCTCCTGAGGACCCCCCACCTTCCTGCCCAGGCTAGAAGTGAGCATGCCATGTGGGACCACCGCTGACTGTTGCTTCCAGGGCTGAGAACAGGGGACAGCCGGACTCTGTGCCATCCTTTCTTTGCTGAGGTGGGGGTACACTCAGTCCTCAGGAAGGGTCCTCACCCTGACACCAAACAGGTCCTGGGACTCCACCCTTGGCCGACCTGCCATCTCCCCTCAGACCAAGGCCTCACCTCCCTGAGATCCCCCATCCCCAACCATGTGTCAGGAATCCCAGCTGGCCACAGCCAGCCCCGCTGCCCGGGGCGTCTCGGGGCCGAGAACAGGGGAAGCTGGCCTCTGTGAGGTCCCTTCTCTTCTGCGGTGGGGGGAACCTCCATGCCCTCTGTTCCTCCCAAAGGCTCCTTGTCTGGAGTCCGGGCAGATCCGGGACCCCTTCCTTCCTCTGCTGACCAGATGTGGCTCCCTCTGCTGACCCGCCGTCGCCCCACAGAACAAGGCCTCACCTGGCAGAGCCCGAGGCAGAGGTGAGTGGGCTGCACCACCTGCCGCCACCCCTGCCTGGGGTCTTCAGGGGTGACAGAGGCAGGGCCGATTTCAGTGGGGCCCCCTTCTGCCTGGGGTCAGAGTCCCCTCAGAGTCCTCAAGGTATTCCTAGTTACTCGTGGCCAGGCCTGGACCCTTCCCTTCTGCTAACCCGAAGTAGCATCCTGCAGGCCAAGGTCACGATGCCACTGAGACCCCGAGCAGGAAGTGGACGGGCCACCCCTCCTGACATCCTGCCTGGCCTCGCAGGACTGACCACAGGGGCAGATTTCTGCTGGGGTCGCCTATGCCTGGGCTGGGAGTCTGCTCAGTCGTCTCTCGGGGTCCGGGGACCCCACCCTCGGCTGACCTGAAGTCACAGTCCTCACTCCCTGAAGACTCCGGAGGCAGAAGGCTGGAAACGCCTCCTCAGGTGGCCCTCTCTGGGGCCTCCCAAGCCCGAGTGCAGGTCCACAGGCTCCCTCTCTGTCCTGGGGTCCAGGGTCCTCAGCCCTCTCTTGGCGTCTCCCCGGGACTCCAGCAGACCCTGTGCGCCCCCCTCTGGCCCCTCAGGCGCTGCTCTGTGACCCAGTCCCCAGTCTCTCTGAGACCCGGATGCGGAAGGCGGGAAAGGCCGCCTCTGGTAATAGCGCTGCAGGGACTCCCGGCCCTGACGGCAAGGGCGTGTTTCTGCGGGGTCCTCTTCTCCTCCCTCGGGGTCCTCAGCTTGAGCCCTGGCAGGTCCTGGGACCCTCCCTCTGTGGACCTGAGGCCCTCACTCCTCTGAGACCCCTGGGGAAGGCTGTGAGGGTCACCTCAGGCCACTAAGCCCAGGGACGCCTAGGGATGAGGGCAGGGGATGGGAGGGAGTCCCTGGAGTCCTTGGCTGCCCTCTGCTCCTTCCTCGACCCCCAGCAGGGCCTGGCCCCGCCTCTGCCCCTGAGTCCGCTCCCTCCCCCGGGCCCTCCCCAGCAGGCTCCTCTGAGGAGGGGGACGGGGGCTCAGCCTGTCCATCCCACTTCCCCCATGGTCCCTCAGGGCTGATGGCGGGGGCAGACCTGGATGCCGTGGGCCCGGAGTCCTTCCTCCCGGGGCTCCCTGGGCACCTGGCCTGGCCTGGGCTCCTTCCCTCTGCCGCCCCGAATCCGGCCTGCATCAGCGAGGCCCTCGGTGCTCCCAGACCTCCGAGGCGGAAGCCAGGGGACGTCACATCCGGCCACCGTGGCCAGGGGTCTCCCGGGGCTGATGGCAGGGGCAGAGGATCCTCGGCTTCCTCGACCGTGCTCTGCTCCTCCCCTTGACTCTGGCCTGGCCTCAGCCCTGCGCCTGCCCCGTTTGTCTGCACCCCTCACCCCCAGGCTCTGACCCCCGGTTGTCTGTGGAGGGGGCGGGGAGCCCTCGGCTGACAGTCCTGCCCTGGGTCCCCCAGAGCGCACAGGAGGGGCACGGGGCTTCTGTGGGCCTGTGCTTTGGGGTGGGGGCAGCCCACCGGCCTCCCTCGGGAGGGTCCTCGTCCACCCTGGCCGAGAAGGGCTGCCGTCCTGGGGAAGGGCTGGATGGGGGCTGTCGTGCCCAGGGCCGAAGGGGATTCACAGGAGAAGCCCCCTACCCGTGGGGTCTCGGCACCAGCGAGCCGGACTCGGCGAGCCATTTCTTTTCCGGATTGCATTTGTCCTGTCCAGGTTGAGCAGCGGCGGGGGCTTCGGGATGCTCCTCCGGGTTTATGGTGACCTCCTATTGCGTGCTCAGTGCGGGGATTTTCACTCGTTTATCCTCCTTCCTAGTAAGAAATACATTGTACATGTCTGCCCGCTGCGGGAGTCTGTATCTACATCTAGAGCACATTTGTAGCTGGTATGTGCTGCTAGACGCGTGTGTGGACATATCACAGGAGTATGCACCTAGGCACGTGTATATGCACGTATGTTCCTATTATGTATTTATAGATATATATAGACTATATATATATGTATATACTTATTTGATGAAAGAATTAGGTCTGATATTCGCTATTCTGTTTCTTGTCTATTCTTATATTCTATTAAAATGAGAATCTTTTGAAAGAACCATCCTCACGCGCTGAGATGGTTTCAGGTGGTTGTTAGCACAGACTCTGGACTCAAATGCCTTAATGGACCCATCTTTCCCACTGTCCTGGTTTTGCCCCAGGGCCACTGGCCTGTGTGGCCTGAGGGCCTGCTTCAGATGTGTGCAGTGAAGCAGGAACAGAAGTTTGAAGCCTTTCCTCCTCCCCATCCCGTCATCTGCATCTATGCAGCCTACAGCCCCTCCCAACTTGGCTGCCGCTGCCCACTCCCCCACCCAAACACAAGTACCAGCTCACTGCAGTCTGCAGTCTCCCCCAGGGCTTTCTCCTGTTTGGTTGTTTAGATATTGTTTTTCATATTGTGTATTGTTTTTGAAGAATTTATTTAGAGCCTCTTAGGTGCCCAGAAAAATAAGAGGAAGGTACA
>NW_025800916.1:0-1035 GCF_021613505.1 Equus quagga | reverse complement strand
CAACAGTAGGCACCTGCAGCCTGAAGCCCCCCTGTGACGGCCCCCACGGCAGAGGAGGGAATCCAAAGGGCCACTGTGGCTACGAAGAGGGGCCCAGGCCCAGTTAGCAACTACGGACAGGGTTCCTGGTTGGTGAAGTATAAACAGCTGCTCCCCCCACCCCAGCAGCTGAAACAAGTGAAAGGAGCAACTAAACTCTATCTCCATGCGGAGGCACAAATCAACAACATCAAGCAATATGAAAAAATATATTAAATCTCCAGAACAGAAAGAAAGTAACAAATACACAGAAAACAATCCCAAAGAAAATGAGATATATAATCTAAATGATGATGACTTCAAAACAGCCATCATTAAGATTCTCAATGAGTTAAGAGAGAATTCTGACCGACAACTCAACGAGTTCAGGAGCTATGTCACAAAAGAGTTTGATACGATAAAGAAGAACCAAACAGAAATATTGGAAATGAAGAACACAATAGAGGAGATTAAGAAAAATCTAGATGCTCTGAACAGTAGGGCAGATAATATGGAGGAAAGAATTAGCAATTTGGAAGATGGCAATATAGAATTGTTGCAGGCAGAGGAGGAGAGAGAAGCAAGACTTAAAAGAAATGAAGAAACTCTCCGAGAATTATCAGACACAATTAGGAGATGCAACATAAGGATTATAGGTATACCAGAGGGAGAAGAGAAGGAGAAAGGGGCAGAAAACCTATTCAAAGAAATAATGGCTGAGAACTTCCCAAATATGGTGAGGGAGATGGATCTTCAGGTGACAGAAGCCAATAGATCTCCAAACTTTATCAATGCAAGAAGACCAACTCCACGGCATATAGTAGTGAAGCTAGCAAAAGTCAACGACAAGGAGAAAATATTAAGGACAGCCAGGCAAAAGAAACTAACCTACAAAGGAACCCCCATCAGGCTATCAGCAGATTTCTCAGCAGAAACTTTACAGGCTAGAAGAGAGTGGAATGATATATTCAAAAATCTGAAGGACAAAAATCTACAGCCGAGAATTCTCTACCCAGC
>NW_025800915.1:0-1344 GCF_021613505.1 Equus quagga | reverse complement strand
AGTATAAAGAGTTAAACATCAACTCTTACCCCTATTATCTCCAACTTGAACTCTACTTATGGTAATATTTTATTGTACTTCCTGCAAATCTTTGTACTATAAACATTTTCAGTGCTCAAAGCCTACTGTGTATGTGTGTGTGTGTTTATACCTGATATTGGATTCTTTATCATGTTTCATGTATGATATGCACTATAAATGATACGCAGGTATGGTATGCTAGCTATGTACTCAAACAGATCCTAATTCCTCTTTATGATTTGTTTGAATTATGATGTGTGCTACATAGATGTCTGTAGAAGATCACGCATTTCATCTTTTTTTGGTATATTTATCTATTGAGAAGTGAGCAATGTAAGTATTAACTACTTACATCGTATTACTAATATAGGTATGACAGTTTGGTTTTTCGTGTTTGTGAAGTAATATTATTTTGAAGTTGGTTTTCGGTGTCACAATCCAATGTACACATCAGGATAGATGCGGAGAGGGCTGATGGCCACTCTGAGTTTATTATAACTAGCGTTTCAATATATACATAGCTTACAGCTGTTAAACATACACAGGTGTTCTGGATGAAGTAATTAGCGAATGCCAAGAATTCTTAGTGATTTCTCAAGGAGCCCTCCGTTGGCATCTGTTTTGATATTATCATGTTATTGCTGTGCTCTTATATTTTTATCTCGGAGCAGGCAAGGTCTCTTAGGCAACGGTCCCTCCTGCTCCTGATATCAATATTGTTTCTCCATCTGTGCCCCCGAGCGGCCTCCGCCTGGCTTAGGTTGCCCCCCCAGGGTGTCTTACCCGTCATTGGCTAACCGGCCTTCTCACCTCTGGGTCACAGTTTGTTGGCAAGCTTTTTCCAGTGATTATTAACCCTTCCTGTGTCAGGGGCAGCTACAATGGTGACTAGCCTTTTTTTTTTTCCATTTCCTCTCACATAGAGAGTCTCAGAAAGCCTCAGAAGTTATGGAGGAGCTTGGAGAATGTTGGGAGAAGGATGGATGGAAGCAGGCACTGAAGTGAATGCATCTAGTTTGGGGCCATAGATATTTGATGAACAGGACACACAGCATTTTGGTTAGCCAAGTTTTAATGAGGTCCTTTTAGAAGTGATTCATTGGTGTCTAACATTGTCTACATAATATTTAACACAAATTCTGATGTATGAGTCAAAATGAGTTAAACAATACTTGAAGGAATGACTTGAGAAGAATTGGATTAATAATGACAAATTCTGAATAAATGCACACATGAGGATTTTATGAACGCGTGTTAAATCTCTGTCTTTCACAGATGGGATACTCCAGTTTTCCTTCCCGACAGGTTGTTCGAAATTTTGCG
>NW_025800914.1:0-1013 GCF_021613505.1 Equus quagga | reverse complement strand
CCCCACCACCCTGTCCTCTCCCACCTTACCCAGAAGGGCCTCTTACCGCAGACAGCGCCAGCTCTCTCCCTCTCTCCCTCTGAATCTTCATCTCCCGATGAAGCCCGCCCAGCTGTAGCCCCGCTGGTAGAAGGCATCAGCGAGTGTCCAGTCAGGGTCCAGGCTGTGCCTGGGCACCATGAGGGTGAGCACAGTGGAGGCGAGGATGTTAGTACCAGCCACCAGGCCAACTGAGATGGCGATGGCCATAGGCATAGCTCGCTTGGGGTTCTGGCCCTCCTCGCTGGAGGCAGCAATAGCACCAAAGCCCACGAAGGCATAGAAGCAGGTGGCAGCACCAGCCATGATGCCAGAGAAGCCAAAGGGTGCAAAGCCGCCCTCCTCAGTGCTCCAGTTCTCCGGACGGGCCAGGACAAACCCCAGGGTGACGATGAAGAGGATGACAACCAAGCTGATGGCAGAGAAGGTGCGGTTGAGCCAGGAAGAGATGTGGACTCCACAGTAGACAAATGTGGAGGCTAAAAGTATGACTCCAGCAGCCAAGAAGTCCGGGTACTGGGCCAGGAATGGCACCTGCCAGCTGCCCACATGGGCCATGGTGAAGCTGCGGACGTGGTGGCTGAAGATGGCGTCCAGGTGAGCTGCTCCAGGTGCGGGCCATGGCAATCCCACCAATGAGACACTGGATGAGCAATATCCAGCCAATGAGGAAGGCCCACAGTTCCCCCATGAACACATAGGTGAACAAACAGGAAGCGCCCTTGCGGGGCACACGTGCTGCCAACTCCGAGTAGCATAGGGCTGCCAGCAGGGAGGCCATGCCAGCTACACTGAAAGACACGAGCACCGCAGGGCCGGCCATCTCCTTGGCCACAGTGCCCGTGAGCATGTAGAGGCCCAAGCCCATCGTAGCACCCATGCCCAGCAGGATCAGATCCAGCATGGTCAGGTGGCGCTGCTGCGACATCTCCGTGGTGGACTCCTCCAGTGGCTTCAGCCGGTTCAGCTTCTGG
>NW_025800913.1:0-1243 GCF_021613505.1 Equus quagga | reverse complement strand
AGCCCTCCTGATTCTGGGTGCCCTCCTGGTAAAATCAGGCACTCTATGGAAAATGGAAATGGAAAGTCACTACTATAAAGCAATAATAAAGCAAACCATTCAATTATGGATGAAAAAAAGGCACTTGTTTTAATAATATTTATGCTTAAGAGCATTAAAGTACCAGCATATTACCATTTTTGCATACATAATGAACTTAGAGACCAGAAGGATTAGGATATAAAAATGATGGTGCCCTATGATGGGACAGATGATGGTGCCCTTCCTCACACACCAACGCCGTGCCTCGGGATCTGGGGATGGAGGGATGTGTGAAGACCACAGGACCCCTGGACATTCCTATCACTGTTTAGAAGTCAGGCTTGATTTATGCAAATTGATTTTATACCCTGCAACCTTGCTGTAGTTGTTGATTACTTCTAACAGTTTTCCAATGGATTCTTTGGGGTTTTCTATATATAAGATCATGTCGTCTGCAAACAGCGAGAGTTTCACTTCTTCGCTCCCTATTTGGATTCCTTTTATTCCTTTTTCTTGCCTGATTGCTCTGGCCAGGACCTCCAGTACTATGTTAAATAAGAGTGGTGTTAGAGGGCATCCTTGTCTCGTTCCTGTTTTCAGGGGGATGGCGTTCAGTTTTTGCCCATTGAGTATGATGTTGGCTATGGGTTTGTTGTATATGGCCTTTATTATGTTGAGGTAGTTTCCTTCTATGCCCATTTTGTTCAGAGTTTTTATCACAAATGGCTGTTGGATCTTGTCAAATGCCTTCTCTGCATATATTGAGATGATCATGTGGCTTTTATTCCTCAGTTTGTTGATGTGGTGTATCATGTTGATTGATTTGCGGATGTTGAACCATCCCTGTGTCCCTGGTATGAATCCCACCTGATCCTGATGTATGATTCTTTTGATGAATTGCTGAATTCTGGTTGCCAAAATTTTGTTTAGAATTTTTACATCTATGTTCATCAGTGATATTGGCTTGTAATTCTCTTTTTCCGTGGTGTCCTTGTAAGGTTTTGATATCAGCGTGATGTTGGCCTCATAGAATGTGTTAGGAAGTGTTCCATCCTCCCTAATTTTTTGGAATAGCTTGAAAAGGACAGGTATTAAATCCTCTCTGAAAGTTTGGTAGAATTCCCCAGGAAAGCCATCTGGTCCTGGGGTTTTATTCTTTGGGATGTTTTTGATTACTGTTTCAATCTCTTTCCTTGTGATTGGTCTGTTCAAATTGTCTGCC
>NW_025800912.1:0-1292 GCF_021613505.1 Equus quagga | reverse complement strand
AAGGAAAGCTTTTTCTCTTTTCTCTTATGCTAACTATGACTTACAGCCATTTGGTGAAATTATACCTTCATGAGCGAAACTGAAACATTTACCTTTTTCTCCCTACCTTATCCCTAAGGAATTGTCAAACCCTTTGTTACTGAGTATGGTCATTTCGTGGCAATATTTGCATAGGTTCCATAAGAATCTGTTCTCCTTATAACAGGACACATTGGTTATATTACCAAGGCTTTGACTGGAATGTCATATTTGAAACACACAGCCTCAGATATGACAAGACAGCAATTCAGGAACAAAGATTGGACTTTATGGAATACAGCCACTTGGAAACATGGGCCTGGTACCTTGTTTACAGAGATTCTGGCAATCTTGCCCGGTCACTAAGGAAGCTTGCTTATCTGGCAGGTGCAGGGAACCTCCGAATATTTTGGTGGACCTCAAAGGGAACTCAACTCACATCTGTAGGTACTACAGGCCAAATCTGATGGCAAGTCCTTGGCTTGGCTTTTCAGGCCTCTAGAGGCCTTCACAATTCAATCTGAGACTCCTCAGAAAAAATTCCAGCAAAGCAGATTTTAAAAAACCTGTATAAGCAATTCCGGTTCTTTCTACTCTTATGTAAATAATTGGAGCAAGTTGTATTGAAACTACACTTTATTTGCAAACGTGTTAATCATAATTTGGCTATCTTTTGTAAAAATGAGGATGATTTAAGAGAGCAAAAATTACGCTTCTGTAGAAGCTTTAGTAGCCATTCATGGATACTAGATTCTAGCTCTTTTCTTCTGCAAGATTCATCTATTACTAATCATAATGTCTCCTTGTGGCCATGTATCTCTGACACTTCGGAGTTCCCTGGCCACAATCAAACATTTTCCTTCAATACTACTGTCTAAATACTAACTAGATTTGCCTTGTCACAGGTGTATCAAACAAAACAAGTTCCAACAGTAAAGTCCCCAACTTATCGATACACACAGGATGGACCATATCTAATTTGGGATGAATATATTTGGTTCACTCCTACTAGTGGGCAACTCAGTAAAAGGCCGCTCTCTGCTGGGAACAAACCAACCACACCTGTGATACATGGCCTAATAGCAGCTGACCTTGGGAAAGGTCCCTTTTATATGTGTTCTTATGTCATAGCCTTAAAAAAAATACTGGTTAGTTTGGGACTGACTGGGATAGATGGCCCAGAATGCATTGGTTAGCCTCTAACGGTGCTCAGTGGATATGTGGCTCCAATTTATTACCTTGGCTGCCACCTGGATAGATTGGATGATGCACCC
>NW_025800911.1:0-1696 GCF_021613505.1 Equus quagga | reverse complement strand
GTGGGCCGGGTGGAATCCTGGGGGAGAGCCTCCTCACCACTGCTTCAGTCATTCTGGGGCAGGCGTCCGAGGGGGTGTAGAGGCAGATGGGAAAGGACGTTAGATAGGGCCAGACTTCCACAGCAAATACAGGAGCATTGCCAGCAGATGTGAGCACAGCGATGCACTTCTGCCAAAACAGAACCAATTACAAGTTCCAAAGAATAGAATAACGGAAGCTAAACAGAAACGAACAAAAGACACAGCTTGCCAGTACGAAGAAGAAGATGTCTATGAAGAACCTTAGCAAAACAGGTGAAAGCTATGTCAATCGAAAACTAGCAAACGTTTGGGGAAAGAAATTCAAGACGACACAAGGAAAAAGGAGGATATTCCGGGACCTAGGAATGGAAGAATTAACACACTTGAAACGTCCATAGCGGAGAAAGGAATCTCTGGATTCCATGCAATCCCAGTCAAAGTTGCAGCCAGATTTGCCAGAGAGATAGAGACAGAATCCTAAAGTTTCCAGCCAGCAACAAGAGACCCTGAATAGGCCAAGGAATGCTCAGGAAAACGAACAAAGCAGGACGTATCACACTTTCTGATTTCAACATAGAGGACGAAGCACTAGGTACCGAAACGGCACAGTCCGGGCCCACAAACAGGCACACAGACCCATGCAACAGAATCGAGAGCCCAGAGCCCAGCTCAAACATACATGGACAGCCCACTTGCGACCAGGGAGCCAAGAGGAGACAGTGGACAAAGGAGAGTCTCTCCAAGAAATGGTGCTGGGAAGCCTGCACAGCCACATGGAACACAACTAGAGTAGACCATGATGTGCCACCTGGCACACCCACCACTGGAAATGGATTAAAGCCCTGAATGGCAGACTTGAAACAGTGAAACTTGTAGGAGAAGACCTAGGAAGAGGTCTCTTTGCCATCAGTCTGAGCTGCCTATTTGGAAGAAGCCTGTCTGACTGGGCAAGGGAAGCAAAGGAGACAAGAAACAAACGGGACCACCTCAAAAGCAGACGCTTCTGCCCCGTCAAGGAAACCATCGACTCAATGCAAAGACAGCACAACAACTGGGAGTGGATGTTTGCAAAGCACACATCGGACAAGGGTGAAAAGCCCAAAGATACAATCAACTCACACGTCTCCACTAGTAAAAGAACAAGCCGAGGAAAACCTGGGCCAAAGATGGACACAGAGATTTCTGCCAAGAAGATCTAAAGAGGGCCAACAGGTGGATGAAAACTTGTTCACCCTCATTAAGTCTGAGGCCAAGGCAAATCCAAACCGCAATGATATAGCAGCTCACTGTGGTCAGTATGGCTATAAGGAGGCAGACAGGAAACAACAAGTGTCAGAGAGGAGGTGGAGAGAAGGGAAGACTCCAGCACTGCTGGTTTCAGTGGAAATGAGTGAAGCCACTAGGCCAAGCGGTGGGGAACTGCCTCCGAATTTGAAGAATCCATGTCCCATATGATCCAGCTATTCCTCTGGGGCGTGTTTAGCCAAAGAACTCGGCAACATTACCGCCTAAAGACATGTGCACCGTGGGAGTTCACCACAGCCTTACTCCCGCTCTCCAAACTTGAAATCCGCGCAGGTGCCCAGCAAGGGACGAATGGAGAAGGAACATGGGCTATAGCCACACAATGGCAGACCTCTCAGCGGGAACAAAGGATGCAATCCAGCCATTTGTG
>NW_025800910.1:0-1421 GCF_021613505.1 Equus quagga | reverse complement strand
TTTGGGGAAAGAAATTCAAGAAGACAAAAGGAAAAAGAAGGATATTCTGGGACCTAGTAGTGGAAGATTTAACACACTTGAAACGTCCATAGCGGTGAAAGGAATCTCTGGATTCCATGCAATCGCAGTCAAAGTTGCAGCCATATTTGCCAGAGAGATAGAAGAGAGAATCCTAAAGTTTCTAGCCAGCAACAAGAGACCCTGAATAGGCCAAGGAATCCTCAGGAAAACGAACAAAGCAGGACGTATCACACTTTCTGATTTCAACATAGAGGACGAAGCGCTAGGTACCGAAACGGCACAGTCTGGGCCCAAAAACAGGCACACAGACCCATGCAACAGAATCGAGGGCCCAGAGCCCAGCTCAAAAATACATGGAGAGCCCATTTGCTACCAGGGAGCCAAGAGGAGACAGTGGACAAAGGAGAGTCTCTCCAAGAAACGGGTCTGGGCAACCTGCACAGCCACATGGAACACAATGAGAGTACACCATGATGTGCAACCTGGCACACGCACCACCCAAAATGGATTAAAGCCCTGAATGGCGGACTTGAAGCCGTGAAACTTGTAGGAGAAGACCTAGGCAGAGTGCTCTTTGCCAACTGTCTGAGCCGCCTATCTGGAAGGAGCCTGTCTGACTGGGCAAGGGCAGCAAAGGAGACAAGAAACAAACGGGACCACCTCAAATGCAGACGCTTCTGCCCAGTCAAGGAAACCAGCGACTCAATGCAAAGACAGCACAACAACTGGGAGTGGATGTTTGCAAAGCACACATCGGACAAGGGGTGAGAAGCCCAAAGATACAATCGACTCACACGTCTCCACGAGAAAAAGAACAAGCCGATGAAAACCTGGGCCAAAGATGGACACAGAGATTTCTCCCAAGAAGATCTAAAGAGGGCCAACAGGTGCATGAAAACTTGTTCACCCTCATTAAGTCTGAGGCCAAGGCAAATCCAAACCGCAATGACGTAGCAGCTCACTGTGGTCAGAATGGCTATAAGGAGGCAGACAGGAAACAAAAAGTGCCAGAGAGGAGGTGGAGACAAGGGAAGCCTCCTGCACTGCTGGTGGCAGTGGAAACCGGTGCAGCCACTAGGCCAAGCGGAGTGGAACTGTCTCCGAAATTTAAGAATCCATGTCCCATATTATTCAGCTATTGCTCTGGGGCGTGTTTAGCCAAAGAACTCGGAAACACTACCGCCTGATGACATGTGCACCGCTGAGTTCACCACAGCCTTACTCCCGCTCTCCAAGACTTGGAAGACGCCCTGGTGCCCAGCAAGGGACGAATGGAGAAGGAACATGGGCTGCAGCCACACAATGGCAGACCACTCAGCGGGAACAAAGGATGCACTCCAGCCATTTGTGACCACCAGAATGGCTGGGAGGGTTTTAGGGGAAGTGAAACAAGCCCCAAG
>NW_025800909.1:0-1362 GCF_021613505.1 Equus quagga | reverse complement strand
CTGCTGCCCTTGCCCAGTCAGACAGGCTTCTTCCAAATAGGCGGCTCAGACTGATGGCAAAGAGCACTCTGCCTAGGTCTTCTCCTGCAAGTTTCACGCTTTCAAGTCTGCCATTCAGGGCTTTAATCCATTTCAGGTGGTGCGTGTGCCATGTGGCACATCATGGTCTACTCTCGTTGTGTTCCATGTGGCTGTGCAGGCTTAGCAGCACGGTTTCTTGGAGAGAATCTCCTTTGTCCACTGTCTCCTCTTGCCTCCCTGGTCGCAAATGGGCTGTCCATGTCTGTTTGAGCTGGGCTCTGGGCTCTCTATTCTGTTGCATGGGTCTGTGTGCCTGTTTTTGGGCCCGGACTCTGACGTTTCGGTAGCTAGCGCTTCGTCCTCTATGTTGAAATCAGAAAGTGTGATACGTCCTGCTTTGTTCGTTTTCCTGAGGATTCCTTGGCCTATTCAGGGTCTCTTGTTCCTGGCTAGAAACTTTAGGATTCTGTCTTCTATCTCTCTGTCAAAAATGGCTGCAACTTTGACTGGGATTGCATGGAATCCAGAGATTCCTTTCTCCGCTATGGACGTTTCAAGTGTGTTAATTCTTCCATTCCTAGGTCCCGGAATATCCTCCTTTTTCCTTGTGTCGTCTTGAATTTCTCTCCCCAAACGTTTGCTAGTTTTCGAGTGACATAGCTTTCACCTGTTTTGCTAAGGTTCTTCATAGAGATCTTCTTCTTCGTACTGGCAAGCTGTGTTTTTTTTTTTTGTTTGTGTGTGTTTAGCTTCCGTTTTTCTATGCTTTGCAACTTGTAATTGGTTCTGTTTTGGCAGAAGTGCATCGTTGTGCTCACATCTGCTGGCAATGCTCCTGTATTTGCTTTGGAAGTCTGGCCCTATCTAACGTCCCTTCCCATCTGCCTCTTCACCCCCTCGGACGCCTGCCCCAGAATGACTGAAGCAGTGGTGAGGAGGCTCACGCCCAGGATTCCACTCGGCCCAACCCGGGCCACCGACCCAGAAGCTGCGGATGTCACCGCTGCACCGCCGGCCGGCCCCTTTCATGTTCCGTTGGCAACCTGCAGTTGAGTGCAATGGGGCTTGAATATGCTGCTTGAGCCGAATTTTGGCACTGTGTAGATGAGGCCAGGTTGTTTGTCGGGGCCACTGTGACGTCAGAGGATTGGTCATAGTTGTGTGTCTGCTGTCCGGCAAGCTTCATGGACACAGGGCTTCAGAGCCCGCTTGGAGCAGTCTCATAACTCACCCTGCCCAGGGAGCCCAGGTTTCACCTTCGCTGCCGTTTCTTGGCTTGTGAATTACTCTGACTTTCAAACGTTCCAGCAGAGCCTGTCTAAAGACTGACATCTTTCATTG
>NW_025800908.1:0-1085 GCF_021613505.1 Equus quagga | reverse complement strand
TTAACCACCTTCTCGACTCGCCGGAACCACCTGCTGGACACGCCAAAATCACCTGCCGGCTATGCCAGAACCACTTGGCAGACATTCCGGAGTCACATGTCGGGCATGCCAGAACCACCTCACAGACGTGACAGAAACACGTGCTGGACACGCCGGATCCACCTAACGCTCAGACTGGAACCACCTGTCGGACACACCAGAAGCACCTGCCGAGCACGCCGGAGCCACGTGCCGGAGATGCCGGAAGCACCTGCCGAGCTCACCTTAACCACCTTCTCGACTCGCCGGGACCAAATGCCGGTCACGGCAAAGTCACCTGCCGGCTACGCCAGAACCACTTGCCGGACACTTGGGAATCACCTGTAGGGCATGGCGAACCCACCTCTCAGACGTGCCAGAAACACGTGCCGGACACGCCAGATCCACCTAACGGACAGACCGGAACAACATGCCAGACACACCGGTAACACCTTCCAAGCAGGCCGGAGCCACCTCCTCGACTCGCCAGAACCACCTGCCGGACACACCGGAAGCACCTGCCGAGCATGCAGGAGGCACCTGCTCAACTCGCCGGAACCACCTGCCGGAAACACCGGAAGCACGTGCCGAGCACGCCGGAGCCACCTGCTCGACTCGCCGGAACCACCTGCCGGACACCCCGGAAGCACCTGCCGAGCACGCCGGAGCCACCTGCTCGACTCGCCGGAAACACCTGCCTGACACACCGGAATCACCTGCCGGCCATGCTAGAACCACTTGCCGGACACTCCGCACTCACCTGCCGGGCATGCCGGAACCACCTCTCAAACCTGCAAGAACCACGTGCCGGAGATGCTGGAAGCACCTGCCAAGCTCACCTTAACCACCTTCTCGACTCGCCGGGACCACCTGACGGTCACGGCAAAATCACCTGCCGGCTACGCCAGAACCACTTGAGGACACTCCGGAATCACCTGTCGGGCATGGCGGAACCACCTCTCAGACGTGACAGAAACACGTGCCGGAGACGCCGGAATCACCTGACGAGCACGACAGAATGACCTGCTCAACTCGCCGGAACCTCCTGCCGGACACGCCAAAATCAC
>NW_025800907.1:0-1296 GCF_021613505.1 Equus quagga | reverse complement strand
CTACGTAATTAAAGGTACAGGAAATTACTAACAAAAAGAGCTCTGTATTCAATGAAGTTAAAATGTACGTTTTCAGTAAAAAAGTATAAATAATGGAAATATTTTTGTTTGATTGGTTAAGGCAGATAAATTCGTCCTGATGTACTAGAAAGGAAAAAACAAAGACTTTGGGACAAATTCTGAAAACATAGAAGAAAGTTTTAGAAGGTTTGTGAAGAAGAAAATCTGAAAGGAGTTTTATGCCTGGTCAAGAAGACCAAAGTAAGTTCAATTAAGTGAATGAGTTTGAATGTTAATAATAAGTGGGTGCAGAAATTCAAATTTGGTTTTCTCTAAAAGGATACATTTTCTTGAACTTTTGCTCTGCTCTTGATAAAGAGGTTATAAAAGCTATTCCTTTGAGTAAGTCTACCTAAGAGACAAACCTGCTTTGTGAACATAATGACTTAGGTCACTCTTAATATTATTGACTCTTTCTGTTATCACTTTGAATAGATACCTGAGCGTATTTCACAGTGAGTGTTGTTTCACATTTGAACAAGCATTTGAAAAGCTTTTGATATGTTTTGACAAGATTCTCCCTCAAAAATATTCAAATCCTAAATGAAGGCTGTCTTTTGACCTGGTAGGCAGAAGAAAAATTAATCTGAGGCTTTTCAGAGGGCCCTTGAGACTTCTCAAAGACATTTGCTCTCTCTTCCTATAGGGAGGGAAATACTAAACTAATTAGACTTATTTGGTCTATTACATTGCACGGGAATCATTGTAAAATAGGTAATGATAGACTTTCTTAGGTGTTATTAGATGGGTAAATGTTATTAATATAGATGTCTTAAAATTATATAGCATTCCTAAAATTCTGATCTGTCCTGGTTACCAGTCACAAGTCCACTTATTATCTGGAAGTTTAATATGTCACAGAAATAGCCAAGTTTCTTTGTCAATTGCGCTTTTGAGTCCTTTGTCCATTTCCAGGTAGTTGTTGTTTTACTCTGATTCTTTTTCCTTTTGCAAATATGCTTCGTCTTCTGAGAAATTCCTGGAAAGGGTTCTGACAAAAAGGTTCTAAACGACAGGCTTCTGATAAACTTTCAGATTGTAAAACTGAACGGAGTAAGAAATGACAGAATTCTAACAGAAACTAAGTTCATCAATCTTCTAACAGAAGATTCAGCCCCAGAATTGATTATGCAGGGCTGTGTGAACTGATAAGGATGATTGTAATTTTTTAGGGCTTCTATTTGAAATATTGTTGAGTTTTGATGTGTTGTTTTGTTTTCTCATAATGAAGGAAAG
>NW_025800906.1:0-3374 GCF_021613505.1 Equus quagga | reverse complement strand
TCACCCCTTCTCCGATGTGTGGTTTGCAAACATCCACTCGCAGTTGTGCTGTCTTTGCATTGAGTCGATGGAGTCGTTGACTGTTGAGAAGCTTCTGCATTGGATGGAGTCCCGCTTGTTTCTTGTTTCCTTTGTTGCCCTCGCCTAGTCACATATGCTTTTTCCAAATAATCGGCTAAGCCAGATGGCAAAGAGCAAGCTGCCTGCGTTTTCTCCTAGAAGTTGCATGGTTTCAAGTCTTCCATTCAAGGCCTTAATCCATTTTGAGGTGGTGTGTGTAGCTGGTGTAACAGCATGGTCTACTCTCATTGTGTTACATGTGGCTGTGCAGTCTTCCCAGCACCATTTGTTGTCGAGACTCTCCTTTCTCTGCCGTCTCCTCTTGGCTCCTTGGTCTAAAATGGGCTGTCCATATATGTGGGAGTTGACCTCTGGGCTCTCGATTCTGTTCCTTGTGTCTGTGTGCCTCTTTTTGTGGCCAGCCTTTGCCGTTTCGGTACCTAGCAGTTCATCCTATATGTGGAAATTCGAAAATATGGTACTTGCTGAGTTGTTCGTTTTCCTCAGGATTCTTTTGGCCTTTCCTGCTCCTTTGTTGCTGGATAGAAACTTTAGGATTCTCTCTTCTATTTCTGTGGGAAAGATTGCTGAAACTTCGATGGGGCTTGCGTGGAATCCAGAGATTGCTTTATCCAATATGGACGTTTCAAGTGTGTTCGTTCTTCCATTCGAAGAGCGTGGAATAGACTTCCGTTTCCTTGTGTCTTCTTTAATTTCTTTCTGCAAAGCTTTCCAGTTTGTTGGTCCTTGTTTGTCTCTTCTCCTTGTAAGTGAGCTCCTACGGTATTTGAGTTTCTCCCTGAGAGCTGTTTCACTTCCAATGAAACCCTCAGGAGCCATCCTTCTGGTCACTAATGGCTGGATTCTCTCTTTTGTTATGGCTCAGAGATATGCCATTGTGTTCATAAAGCCCAGGTTCCTTCTCCAATCTTCCCTATCTATTCGTCCTTCTGCCTTGATGGGCATCAGGGCGGCTTCCAAGTCTTGGATAACGGGAGTAAGGCCAGGGTGAACACAGGGGTGCACAGATATCAGTGCACGACATCTTCCAAGGTCTTTGGATAAACCCGCCACTGAATAATAGCTGGATCATATGGTAGATGGATTCTGACATATCTGAGGCAATTCCACACTGATTTGCGTCGTGGCTGCACCAGCTTACACTCACAGCAGCACTGCAGGAGTCTTCCCATCTCTGCAGTTCCTCTCTGACACTTGTTTCCTGACTTTTTACCTATAGTCATTCAGACTACAGTGAGCTGCTATCTCACTGCCATTTGGATTTCAATTGCCCTGAGTCTTAATGATGATTAACATGTTTTCATACACCTGTTGACCATCTCTATCTCTTCTTGGGCGAAATCTCTGTTTCCACCTCCTGCCCAGTTTATAATGGGCTTGTTTTTTTTCTCTTGTGGACCCATATGAGTTCACTGCATCTTTTGGCTATTCACCCGTTCACCGATGTGTGGTTTTCAAACATCCTCTCCCAGTGATTGTACTGTCTTTGCATTGAGTCGATGGTCTCCTTGGCTGGGCAGAAGCTTTTGCATTTGATGTAGTCCCATTTGTTTGTTGTTTCCGTTATTGCCCTTGCCCAAGCAGACATGCATCTTACTAATAGGAGGCTAAGACAGATGTCAAATAGCATGCTGCCTAGGTTTCCTTACAGAAGTCTCGTGGTTTGCAGTCTTACATTCAAAACTTTAATCCATTTTGTGTTGGTGTTTGTGCCTGGTGTAACACCGTGGTCTACGCTCCTTGTCTTACATGAGGCTCTGCAGTCTTCCCAGCACCGTTTATTGTAGAGACTTTCCTTTCTCCACTGTCTCCTCTTGGTTCTGTGGACGAAAATGGGCTGTCCATGTATGTGTGTGTATACATCTGGGCTCTCGATTGTGTTCCATGGTTCTGCGTGTCTGTTTTCATCCCAGCCTGCGCCGTTTCCAATCCTATTTCTTCATCCTATATGTTGAAATCAGAAAGTGTGATACATTGAGCTTTGTTCGTTTTCCTCAGGATTCCTTTGGCCATTCGTGGTCTTTTGTTGCTGGATGTAAACGTTAAGATGCTCGCTTCTATCTCTGTGAGAAATATAGCTGCAACTTTGACTGGGACTTCATGTAATCTAGAGATTGCTTTATCCGGAGTGGAGGTTTCCAGTGTGTTAATTCTTCCATTTCAAGGGCATGGAATATCCTTCCACTTCCTTGTGTCTTCTCCCATTTCTTGCCACAAGGTTTGCTAGTTTTCGATTTACCGAGCTTTCACCTGTTGTGGCGAGGTTATTCCTAGGTATCTAAATCTTCTCACTGGCATTTTTTTTTTGAGGTTCAATTTTCCTATTCTTTGCAACTTTTACTTTGCTTCCTTTTGACAGAAGTTTATCGCTGTTCTCACATCTGATGACAGTGCTCCTGTATTTGCTAAGGAAGAGTGGCCCTGTCTATCGTCACTTCTCATCTGCCTCTACACTCCTTCCCACGCCTGCCACAGAATGGTTTGGTCAGCGGTGAAGAGGTTTACCCCCAGTATTCCACCTTGTCAACTCCAGGCTTCCGATGCAGAATGCACGGACTTCCCCAATTCTCCACTGGTCGGCCCCTTTCATATTCCCTTGGCAGCCTGCAGTTCAGTATAATGTGACTTAAATATGCTACTTCAGCCCAACTCTGGCACTGAGTAGACGTAGCCAGTTTGCATTTTTGGTCAACTGCGAAGTCAAACAATTTGTCAAAATTGTGTCTCTGCTGTCCCGGCAAGCTTCATGGACACAGTGTTTCTGAGCACGTTTGGAGCAGTCTCATTCTCACCCTTTCCAGGTAGCCCAGGTTTTACCTCACTGCGGTTTTTTGGTTGTGACACTCTCTGACTTTCAAAAGTTCAAGCATAGTCTGTCTAAAGTCTGACATCTTTCATTGTGGATCATTCAGGTGTGATTTGTGTTTGCTTTCCCTTTTCTGAGCCCATTTTGCTTTCCATAGTATAATCATCATGGTCTTTCTCAGATTTCACCCTATGGTATGCTTGTCAGTCAGTTCTCCTTCATCCCAAGGTATCAATTTTCTATTTGTATAATCACCCTATGTTCTATAGGCCTACGTGTGAGTGCTTTTCATTGTTGGGTGTTGTCTTTGAATTTACATTGGTCACTTGTTGCAATCTTTGCCATGCTAGCCTAAGTCAAAGTGAGCTTGAGAACACGTGGTCATCTTGCTTGGTCTTACCTCCTGAGATCTTAAACTCCAAACTATAGGTAGTCATGGCAACCTCCTTCATGAACATAATGTATCTGAGACAAATTAGACGAATCT
>NW_025800905.1:0-3600 GCF_021613505.1 Equus quagga | reverse complement strand
TTATTCCCATACGTAGATCACAAAATAGCAAACTAACACTGTACTCATACATTATCATCTATGGCCATTTCTGAGTAGACTTTTAGCTTCAGCATTCTACAGAATGTCGGTCACTGAGAAAATGCAAAATCTAGGAGAAAAAAAGTCCTGCCACAAAGAACAACTGCAATGTCAACTGATTATAAAGCATGATAGTTAATATAATGTCTATATCATTCTATGAGAAGGTGAAGAGAAAAATACTCCCCATGGCCAGCTCTTGGGCACAATACAGCAGCTTTGGGAGGAGCCTCTGGAACATGAGGCCCAAGTGGCTATGAGTGGCTCTGTGGACATCCACGATGAGAAGAAACCTCAGAGGGAGGAGAAGAGCCAAGATGGCGCCGTGAGTAGTCCTCTTTGTCTCTCGCCCTTCGAGTCTACAATTATTTGGACACTTATCGCTTGACAAAGGATATCCAGACAGCATCTCAGGACGTCTGAGACACCCACGCGACTATACATCGGAAGGCGGATGGACTTTCCTCCGGGAGGATGTGGAAATAGGTGAAAACTCTCCGACCCCGACGGACAGCCTAGTACCCGCAAGCGGCTTTCTTCCAACGGACGCCCCCAGAGGATCCACACACATCTAGGGCAGGAGCGAGAACACAACAGAGGAGTGACGGTGGAAACAGGTGACCAGAACCCTACCTAAACCCCCTGCAATTACTCCTAAACGCAGAGGGAAACTTTGGAGTTGCACACCTGAGCCCGCGGGGAGAGTCTCTCCCCGCCATTGGCAGGGAGACCCAGCCTGGTGCTCGGGGCGCCCGGAGGGTCCCAGAGAGAGACACGGAGGGCACGGAGATCTTCCAGCTGCCGTTGCCCGCCCCGTGGGGCTAGGGATTGCCAGAGATCTCGGAGAGGACCGGGGCGGGGGGAACTTTCAAAGGCTGGTTCTGCGACCTGGAGGGGAAGCGCCGGAGCTCCGCCCGGGCAGCAGACAAAACTCTCTGTCTGCCGTTAGCAGAGGGGCCACGCTGAGCATTCACGGCTCCGGGAGAGGCCCGGAGAGAATCCCAGAGGGCGGGGCGACCCCCAGCTGCCGTTGCCCACCCCGTGAGGCTAGGGATTGCCGGAGATCTCAGAGAGGACTGGGGCTGGAGAGAGTTCCAGAGACCCAGCTTAGTAGCCTAGGGGGAAACCCTACAGGCTCACAGCAGCCTTAGGGAAAGCCTCTGCACAGCACCAGTAGAAGGCACCCAGCCGCCAGCCACAAGGCTGGAAGACCCCAGGGCAAAAGCAGCATAGCTAGGTGTACTAACCACAGACTGTAGAAGATGCCAATAGCTCTCCTGCGACCCATAGAGGACAAGTGAGATTTGGTGGGTGCCGACAGCAACGGAGCGACAAATATAAGTGATCCCACCCCTGGCTGCTGGAAAAGCCCATAACACCGTTGCAGACCCCAAGGAGAGAGCACATCTAGGTGGGCTGCAACAGTAGGCACCTGCAGCCTGAAGCCCCCCTGTGACAGCCCCCACGGCAGAGGAGGGAATCCAAAGGGCCACTGTGGCTACGAAGAGGGGCCCAGGCCCAGTTAGCAACTACGGACAGGGTTCCTGGTTGGTGAAATATAAACAGCTGCTCCTCCCACCGCAGCAGCTGAAACAAGTGAAAGGAGCAACTAAACTCTATCTCCATGAGGAGGCACAAATCAACAACATCAAGCAATATGAAAAAATACATTAAATCTCCAGAACAGAAAGAAAGCAACAAATACACAGAAAACAATCCCAAAGAAAATGAGATATATAACCTAAATGACGATGACTTCAAAACAGCCATCATTAAGATTCTCAATGAGTTAAGAGAGAATTCTGACCGACAACTCAACGAGTTCAGGAGCTATGTCACAAAAGAGTTTGATACGATAAAGAAGAACCAAACAGAAATATTGGAAATGAAGAACACAATAGAGGAGATTAAGAAAAATCTAGATGCTCTGAACAGTAGGGCCGATAATATGGAGGAAAGAATTAGCAATTTGGAAGATGGCAATATAGAATTGTTGCAGGCAGAGGAGGAGAGAGAAGCAAGACTTAAAAGAAATGAAGAAACTCTCCGAGAATTATCAGACACAATTAGGAGATGCAACGTAAGGATTATAGGTATACCAGAGGGAGAAGAGAAGGAGAAAGGGGCAGAAAACCTATTCAAAGAAATAATGGCTGAGAACTTCCCAAATCTGGTGAGGGAGATGGATCTTCAGGTGACAGAAGCCAATAGATCTCCAAACTTTATCAATGCAAGAAGACCAACTCCGCGGCATATAGTAGTGAAGCTAGCAAAAGTCAACGACAAGGAGAAAATATTAAGGACAGCCAGGCAAAAGAAACTAACCTACAAAGGAACTCCCATCAGGCTATCAGCAGATTTCTCAGCAGAAACTTTACAGGCTAGAAGAGAGTGGAATGATATATTCAAAAATCTGAAGGACAAAAACCTACAGCCGAGAATTCTCTACCCAGCGAAAATATCCTTCAAATACGATGGAGAAATAAAAACTTTCCCAGATAAACAAAAATTAAGGGAGTTCATTGCCACAAAACCTCCTCTTCAGGAAATCCTCAGGAAAACCCTCATTCCTGAAAAATCCAAAAAAGGAAAGGGGCTACAAAACCAAGAGCAGAGGAGATAAGTAGAAGGACAACAACAGAGAGTAGCAGATCTACATCAGAACAGATTAAACCATGGGACGAGAAACAAAGGAAATTGAAGAAAACCGGAAAACAAGACACAAAATGGGAGTGGTAGGCCCCCACGTCTCAATAATCACTCTAAATGTAAATGGATTGAACTCCCCAATCAAAAGACACAGAGTGGCAGGATGGATCAAAGAACAAGATCCAACAATATGCTGCCTCCAGGAAACACACCTCAGCCCCAAAGACAAACACAGACTCAGAGTCAAGGGATGGAGAACAATACTCCAAGCTAATAATGAACAAAAGAAAGCAGGTGTCACTATACTAATATCAGACAAGGTAGATTTCAAAGCAAAACAGATAAAGAAAGATAAAGAGGGACAGTATATAATGATAAAAGGGACTCTCCACCAAGAAGACATAACACTTATAAATATATATGCACCCAACACAGGAGCACCAAAATTTGTAAAGCAACTCTTAACAGAACTAAAAGAAGACATCAACAACAATACAATAATAGTAGGGGACCTCAACACACCATTAACACCAATGGACAGAACATCCAGACAGAAAATCAACAAGGAAATAATAGAATTAAATGAAAAATTAGACCAGATGGACTTAATAGATATATATAGAACACTTCATCCAAAAACAGCAGGTTACACATTCTTCTCAAGTGCACATGGAACATTCTCAAGGATTGACCATATTTTGGGAACCAAAGCAAACATCAATAAATACAAGAGAGTTGAAATAATATCAAGCATCTTTTCTGATCATAACACTATTAAACTAGAAATCAACTACAAGAAAAAAGCAGAGAAAGGTGCAAAAATGTGGAGACTAAACAACACGCTTCTCAACAAACAATGGATCATTGAAGAAATTAAAGAAGAAATCAAAT
>NW_025800904.1:0-4934 GCF_021613505.1 Equus quagga | reverse complement strand
CTGGCCGCTGGAAAAGCCCATAACACCGTTGCAGACCCCAAGGAGAGAGCACATCTGGGTGGGCTGCAACAGTAGGCACCAGCAGCCTGAAGCCCCCCTGTGACGGCCCCCACGGCAGAGGAGGGAATCCAAAGGGCTACTGTGGCTACGAGGAGGGGCCCAGGCCCAGTTAGCAACTGCGGACAGAGTTTCTGGTTGGTGCAGTATAAACAGCTGCTCCCCTACTGCAGCAGCTGAAACAAGTGAAAGGAGCAACTAAACTCTATCTCCATGCGGAGGCACAAATCAACAACATCAAGCAATATGAAAAAATACATTAAATCTCCAGAACAGAAAGAAAGTAACAAATACACAGAAAACAATCCCAAAGAAAATGAGATATATAACCTAAATGATGATGACTTCAAAACAGCCATCATTAAAATTCTCAATGAGTTAAGAGAGAATTCTGACCAACAACTCAACGAGTTCAGAAGCTATGTCACAAAAGAGTTTGATACGATAAAGAAGAACCAAACAGAAATATTGGAAATGAAGAACACAATAGAGGAGATTAAGAAAAATCTAGATGCTCTGAACAGTAGGGCCGATAATATGGAGGAAAGAATTAGCAATTTGGAAGATGGCAATATAGAATTGCTGCAGGCAGAGGAGGAGAGAGAAGCAAGACTAAAAAGAAATGAAGAAACTCTCCGAGAATTATCAGACACAATTAGGAGATGCAACGTAAGGATTATAGGTATACCAGAGGGAGAAGAGAAGGAGAAACGGGCAGAAAGCCTATTCAAAGAAATAATGGCTGAGAACTTCCCAAATCTGGTGAGGGAGATAGATCTTCAGGTGACAGAAGCCAATAGATCTCCAAACTTTATCAATGCCAGAAGACCAACTCCACGGCATATAGTAGTGAAGCTAGCAAAAGTCAACGATAAGGAGAAAATACTAAGGACAGCCAGGCAAAAGAAACTAACCTACAAAGGAACCCCCATCAGGCTATCAGCAGATTTCTCAGCAGAAACTTTACAGGCTAGAAGAGAGTGGAATGATATATTCAAAAATCTGAAGGACAAAAATCTACAGCCGAGAATTCTCTACCCAGCGAAAATATCCTTCAAATACGATGGAGAAATAAAAACTTTCCCAGATAAACAAAAATTAAGGGAGTTCATTGCCACAAAACCTCCTCTTCAGGAAATCCTCAGGAAAACCCTCATTCCTGAAAAATCCAAAAAAGGAAAGGGGCTACAAAACCAAGAGCAGAGGAGATAAGTAGAAGGACAACAACAGAGAGTAGCAGCTCTACATCAGAACAGATTAAACCATGGGACGAGAAACAAAGGAAACTGAAGAAAACCGGAAAACAAGACACAAAATGGTGGTGGTAGGCCCCCACATCTCAATAATCACTCTAAATGTAAATGGATTGAACTCCCCAATCAAAAGACACAGAGTGGCAGGATGGATCAAAGAACAAGATCCAACAATATGCTGCCTCCAGGAAACACACCTCAGCCCCAAAGACAAACACAGACTCAGAGTGAAGGGATGGAGAACAATACTCCAAGCTAATAATGAACAAAAGAAAGCAGGTGTCGCTATACTAATATCAGACAAGGTAGATTTCAAAGCAAAACAGATAAAGAAAGATAAAGAGGGACAGTATATAATGATAAAAGGGACTCTCCACCAAGAAGACATAACACTTATAAATATATATGCACCCAACACAGGAGCACCAAAATTTGTAAAGCAACTCTTAACAGAACTAAAAGAAGACACCAACAACAATACAATAATAGTAGGGGACCTCAACACACCATTAACACCAATGGACAGAACATCCAGACAGAAAATCAACAAAGAAATAATAGAATTAAATGAAAAATTAGACCAGATGGACTTAATAGATATATATAGAACACTTCATCCAAAAACAGCAGGATACACATTCTTCTCAAGTGCACATGGAACATTCTCAAGGATTGACCATATTTTGGGAACCAAAGCAAACATCAATAAATACAAGAGAGTTGAAATAATATCAAGCATCTTTTCTGATCATAATGCTATTAAACTAGAAATCAACTACAAGAAAAAAGCAGAGAAAGGTGCAAAAATGTGGAGACTAAATAACACGCTTCTCAACAAACAATGGATCATTGAAGAAATTAAAGAAGAAATCAAATTTTATCTGGAGACTAATGAAAATGAGAACACGACATACCAAATCATTTGGGATGCAGCAAAAGCAGTCCTAAGAGGGAAATTCATCGCAATACAGGCTCACCTCACTAAACAAGAAAAAGCTCACATAAGCAACCTCAAACGATGCCTAACAGAACTAGAAAAAGAAGAACAAACAAAGCCCAGAGTCAGTAGAAGGAGGGAAATAATAAAAATAAGAGCAGAAATAAATGATATTGAAACAAAAAAGACAATAGAAAGGATCAATGAAACAAAGAGTTGGTTCTTCGAAAGAATTAACAAAATCGACAAACCCCTAGCCAGACTCACCAAGAAAAGAAGAGAGAAATCGCAAATTAATAAAATTAGGAATGACAGGGGAGAAATCACAACAGATACCAATGAAATACAAGAGATCATAAGAGAATACTATGAAAAACTATATGCCAACAAATTGAACAACCTGGAAGAAATGGACACATTCCTAGACTCCTACAATCTCCCCAAACTGAATCAGGAAGAAATGGAGAATCTGAATAGGCCAATCACAAGTAAGGAAATAGAAACGGTAATCAAAAACCTCCCCAAAAATAAGAGTCCAGGACCAGACGGCTTCTCTGGAGAATTCTACCAAACATTCAAAGAAGACTTAATACCTATTCTCCTCAAACTGTTCCAGAAAATTGAGAAAGATGGAGAACTCCCTAACACATTCTATGAAGCCAACATCACTCTGATCCCCAAACCTGACAAGGACAACACAAAGAAGGAGAACTACAGGCCGATATCACTGATGAACATAGATGCAAAAATCCTCAACAAAATTTTGGCAAACCGATTACAGCAATACATCAAAAAGATTATACACCATGATCAAGTGGGATTTATACCAGGGACACAGGGATGGTTCAACATCCGCAAATCAATCAACGTGATACACTACATCAACAAAATGAAAAACAAAAACCACATGATCATCTCAATAGATGCTGAGAAAGCATTCGACAAGATCCAACACCCATTTATGATAAAAACCCTCAGTAAAATGGGTATAGAAGGAAAGTACCTCAACATAATAAAGGCCATATATGATAGACCCACAGCCAACATCATACTCAATGGACAAAAACTGAAAGCCATCCCACTGAGGACAGGAACAAGACAAGGGTGCCCACTTTCACCACTCCTATTCAACATAGTACTGGAGGTGCTGGCCAGAGCAATTCAGCAGGAAAAAGAAATAAAAGGAATTCAAATAGGTAACGAAGAAGTAAAACTCTCGTTGTTTGCAGACGGCATGATCTTATATATAGAAAACCCCAAAGAATCCACAGAAAAACTATTAGAAATAATCAACAACTACAGCAAAGTAGCAGGGTATAAAATTAACGTGCATAAATCAGTAGCATTTCTATACATTAACAATGAACTAACAGAAAAAGAACTCAAGAACTCAATCCCATTCACAATCGCAACGAAAAGAATAAAATACCTTGGGATAAACTTAACCAAGGAAGTGAAGGATCTATACAATGAAAACTACAAGACTTTCTTGAAAGAAATTGACGATGACATAAAGAGATGGAAAGACATTCCTTGCACATGGATTGGAAGAATAAACATAGCTAAAATGTCCATACTACCTAAAGCAATATACAGATTCAATGCTATCCCAATCAGAATCCCAAGAACATTCTTCACAGAAATTGAACAAAGAATCCTAAAATTCATATGGGGCAACAAAAGACCGCGAATTGCTAAAGCAATCCTGAGCAAGAAAAACAAAGCCGGCGGAATCACAATCCCCGATTTCAAAACATACTACAAAGCTACAGTGATCAAAACAGCATGGTACTGGTACAAAAACAGGTCCACAGATCAATGGAACAGAATTGAAAGCCCAGAGATAAAACCACACATCTATGGACAGCTAATCTTCGATAAAGGAGCAGAGGGCCTACAATGGAGAAAAGAAAGTCTCTTCAACAAATGGTGCTGGGAAAACTGGACAGCCACATGCAAAAGATTGAAAATTGACCAGTCTTTTTCACCACACACCAAAATAAACTCAAAATGGATCAAAGACCTAAAGATTAGGCATGAGACAATAAGTCTTTTGGAAGAAAATATAGGCAGTACACTCTTTGACATCAGTTTCAAAAGAATCTTTTCGGACGCTGTAACTCCTCAGTTGAGGGAAACAATAGAAAGAATAAACAAATGGGACTTCATCAGACTAAAGAGCTTCTTCAAGGCAAGGGAAACAGGATTGAAATAAAAAAACAGCTCACTAATTGGGAAAAAATATTTACAAGCCACTTATCCGACAAAGGGTTAATCTCCATAATATACAAAGAACTCACACTGCTTAACAACAAAAAAACAAACAACCCAATCAAAAAATGGGCAGAGGACATGAACAGACATTTCTCAAAAGAAGATATGAATATGGCCAATAGACACATGAAAAGATGTTCATCATCGCTAATCATCAGGGAAATGCAAATCAAAACTACACTAAGATATCACCTTACACCCGTTAGATTGGCAAAAACATCCAAAACCAAGAGTGACAAATGTTGGAGAGGTTGTGGAGAAAAAGGAACCCTCATACACTGTTGGTGGGAATGCAAACTGGTACAGCCACTATGGAAAACAGTATGGAGACTTCTCAAAAAGTTAAAAATAGAAATACCCTATGACCCAGCCATCCCATTACTGGGTATCTATCCTAAGAACCTGATATCAGA
>NW_025800903.1:0-3232 GCF_021613505.1 Equus quagga | reverse complement strand
GCAGCTGCTGCAGGACTAGCCTGAACCATCTGCTGGACCAGCCTGAATCACTTTACGGACATTCTGGAACCACAAGCTGGGCACGCCAGAACCAGGTGCCCAACATGCCAGAACCACCAGCTGGAAACACCTGAATCACCTGCCAGATTTGCATGAACAAACTGCTGGACACGTCGGAACCACCTGCCAGATACTTCAGGAAGAAGTGTAGCACCCACCAGAACCAGGTGCTGGACACGACTGAACTAACTGCCGGACAAGCCTGAACCACCTGCTGGACACAACTGAACTACCTACCAGGCACATCAAACCAAATTCAGGATGCGCCAGCACTATGTGGTGGACATGCTGGAACCACCTGCTGAAGACCCCAGAACCATGTGCCAGACCTATTGGAACAGCCTGGTGCACATCCCAGAACCAAAGTCCAGATATTTTGGAAGGACAGGCCGGACATGCCTGAACCACTTGCTGGAGACACTAGGACCACCTGCCAAACACCCCCAAGCACCTCCCACAGAGGTCTGAATCAGATGCCAGACATACCCAAACCATGTATCAGACACCTGAGAACCATATTTCAGAAATTTGTGGACAAGAGGATGGCCATGCCTGGACCATGTGCCAGATGCACCTGGACCAGCTGACAGACACGCCTGAACAACCTGCCGGACATGCCAGAAATACTGGCTGGACAGACTGAGACCATCCACCAGAAACACCTGAACCACCTGCCTGATACGCTGGAACCACATGCCTGACACGCAGGAACCAAATGCCGGTCACTTCGGGACCACTACATGGACACTCTGGAACCACACCCGGATATGCCAGAATCGGGTCCCGAACACCCCGGAAGCACTGGCTGGACACGCTGGAACCACCTGCAGGAACCACCATAATCACCCACCGGACATGATGGAAACACTTTCCGGACACACTGGAACCACCTTTCAGACACACTGGAACCACCTGCCAGGCACAATGGAACCACCTTCTGGACACACTGGAACCACCACAGGACATGGTGCAACCAACTGCTGGACACAACTGATCCACCTGATGGAAAGCACTGATCCACCTGCCAAACGTGGCTGAACTACTGGCCGGACATGCTGGAACCACCTGTTGGATATGGGGGAAACAGGTCCCGGACACCATGAAACCACCTGCTGGATATGCCAGAACCAGGTGCCGGACACAGCAGAACCATGTGCTGGACAAGCCGGAACCACCTGCCAAAAAAGTCAGAACAACCTGCTGGACATGCAGAAATCACCTGCTGGATACACTGGAACCAGGTGCCAACATGGCAGAAACACCTTCTGGATATGTCCAAATCACCTGTCGGATACGATGAAGCCTCCTTCCAGACATGCCAGAATCATCTGCCAGATACACCAGAAACAGGTCCAACACAGGCTGGAACCAGGTGCTGCACAAGCCTGTAGCAGCTGCAGGACAAGCCTGAACCACCTGCAGGACCAGCCTGAACCACTTTACACACATTCCAGAACCACATGCTGGGCACACTGGAACCAGGTGCCCTACACTCCAGAACCACAGGATGGACACTCCTGAACCACCTGTCCAGACTTCCATGAACCAACTGCTGGACACACCGGAACCACCTGCCAGATATGCCAGAAACAGATGTTGCACACGCTGGAACCAGGTTCTGGACATGACTGAACCAACTGCTGGACAAGCCTGAACTACCTGCTGGACACGACTGAACTACCTACCGGACATGCCAGAACCACCGTCAGGACATGCTGGAACCATGTGGTGGACATACTGGAACCACCTGCCAAACACGCTGGAGCCAGGTGCTGCACATCCCAGAACCAAAGTCCAGACATTCTGCAAGGACACACCAGACATGCTGAAACAATGTGCTGGACACACCAAGACCACTGGCCAGACACACAAAAAGCACTTCCCAGATAGGCCTGAGTCAGATGCTGGACACATTCAAACCACCTTTCGAGAATGTAAGAACCACATTTCAGAAATGTGTGGAACACAGCACAGCCATGCCAGGACCATGTGCCAGATGCAACTGGACCAGCTGACAGAAATGCTTGAACAACCTGCCAGAGACACCTGAGGTACCCGCCGGGCATACTGGAACCATCCACTAGAAAAACCTGAACCAAGTGCCTGACATGCTGTAACCAACTGCTGGGCACATTGGAACCACCACCCTGACACTCTGGAACCATGCACTGGAGACGCCATAATCAGGTCCTGGACATGCTGAAAGCACCTACCAGACACTCTGGAACCACCTGTGGGAACCGGTGGAATCACCCGGTGGACATGGTGGAACCACCTTCTGGAATGCCAGAACCACCTACTGGACACTACAGAACCACCTTCTTGACACACTGTAACTACCCCTGGATATGCTGCAACAAACCACTGGACATGACTGATCCACCTGCTGGACAGCACTGATCCACCTGCCAAACACGGCTGAACCACTGGCCAGAAACACCGGAACCACCTGTGTGACACCCCTGAAAACCTGCCTGACATGCCGGAACCAAATGTCAGATATGGCAGAACCAGGTGCTGGACACCATAAAACCACTTGCTGGATATGGCAGAAGCAGATGCTGAACACTCCAGAACCACCTGCCGGACATGCCAGAACCACCTGCCAGACATGCCAGAACAACCTGTTGTACACGCCAAAATCATCTGCTGGATATGCCAGAACCAGGTCCTGAATATGCCAGAACCAACTTCTGCACAGGCTGGAAAAACCAGCCGTACATGTCAAAATCAACTGCCAGATATGCCAGAACCACCACCCGACATGATAGAATCAAGTCCCAGACATGCTGTGGCCACCTGCCAGACACGCTGGAATCACCCACCAGACAAGCAGGAAACAACTGCTGGACACCCCGGAAGCACCCACCAGACATGTCGGAACCACCACACAGACAGGCCAGAATCACCAGCCACACCCGCCAGAACCAACTTCTAGACACGCCAGAAGCACCCACCAGAAACACCAGAGCCACCTTCCTAATATAACAGAACCACTTGCCAGACACACCTGAACCACCTGCCAGACACGCTGCAAACAACTTTTGGATATGCCAGAACCAGTTGCTGGACACAGCAGAACCTGGTGACCTAAGGCCAGAACCACCTGCTGGACATGCCCAAATCACTTGCCAAACTTGCGTGTACCACCTGCCAGACATGCCGTAATCAC
>NW_025800902.1:0-4874 GCF_021613505.1 Equus quagga | reverse complement strand
GCCCCCAGCCTGTGTCTCGTGGGGACAGGGACACTCACCAGGAAACAAATGAAACAGACTCGAGGCCCCGCAAACTAGGTGACACCTACTTCCCAACACAAAGTTCCAAACCCAGGTTTCCAGCCACTTTGAAAATACAGCTTCAGGGGCCGGCCCCATGGCCCAGTGGTTAAGTTCACACACTCCCCTTAGGTGGCCCCAGCTTCACTGGTTCAGATCCTCCAGGCCGACCTAGCATCAAGCCATGCTGAGGTGGCCTTCCCCATAGAGGAACTCGAAGAACCTACAACTAGGATATGCAACTGTGTACTGGGGGGATTTGGGGAGGAAAAAAGAGAGAGAGGAAAATTGGCAACAGATGTTAGCTCAGGGCCAATCTTCCTCACCAAAAAAAAAAAAAAAAGGAATTAAATTTCAAAGGCGATTTAAAAATAATAATAATACAGCTTCAGGGGGGTCCATGATCTGTCAACTGTCCCCTGTAATGCCCTTTGGTTTAGTGACACATGACACAGCATGACAACAACTGTCCACATCTCAGAGTGGGCTCTCCTTCACCCCCTCCCTCCCAACACATGAGCCTCTTCTCAGAGTCTCTGTGGCCTCCAGCCAGGTTCTGTGTCCTACAGCCCATCCGTAACTGGAGGGCACATCAACCTCCTCCCTGTGGCTCCAAAGTAGGACGTGTGGGAGGAGCAGGGCCAGTTGCCCAGGGTCCCCAGCTGCACACGCATGAGCATCCCAAACCAGCATCCACCTGGCCGCAGCGGCTGGGACTCTCCCCAAGGCACTCCTGTGCCACGTCCCCGAGAGGCGCCTCCTCATATGAGCAGGAGACCCTGTGAGGACTCTCTCCCTCTGGGGCCACCTTGGGCAGCCTCTGCTCCTACATGGTCACCCTCAAGAATTGTGGACTGGCCTCGGGGACATAAACACAGTGATGTGCTGGAGGCTAGTGGGATCGGGGCAGGGCCAGTCTTTGGATCAGTGTTTCGGAAAAGCCAGCTGGTCACCTGGCACCACAGCGATCCTAACCCTGTTTGACAGGAATCCCACAATTGCCGGCCTCCCCTGGAAGGCCGGGCCCAGGCCAGGCTCTGGGGATGACCTGCATCCTCAATTTCCCCAGACATTCCCAGTTCATGCCTGTGTCCTGGCATAATTATTAACAGTGCCCCTTCCACTCCCATAAATGTCCCTGTTTGGACAATAAATTTTGGTCACCCAAGCTTGGAGCAGCTGTTTGCTGAATGACTGAACAATGCTCCCTATAACGGAGGAGGCCCAAGGCCAGCCACCAGCCCTGCATGGTGCCGTGCTGCACACCACACAGAGCCATCAAGTGCTCTATGGGTCTGTTCTTGACTGAGGCGCCACGATGGGAGTCAGCGGCCTCACCAGGGCCCACACGCAGGCGGTCACCATGGGGTTCCTGGTCACCATGGGTCCCACTGGAGCTCTGGTGTGAGCTCACACCAGCCCAACCTGTGAGAGACCCAAGTGTGACCCTGACATCATTTCCTACTCAGTGACAGCACAGCGTGACAGGGACCAGCAAGGGACAGGTCCTCTGGGCAGCCCTTGTCCCGGGGAAATAGACAGGAATCAGGGAGAATGTCTCAGGACAACAAGGACAGGGGCCTGGGGAAGGGCTGGGAGACTTCTGTGGTCAGTGTCACAAAACTGACCTCGTCAGTCCCCATGTCCCTCTAGGGACAGAGTAGCTGACAGCACACCCACCAGAGCACCCACCATGCATCTGTTTCCACAAAGCCACACCCTCATCGTAACACCCTATTTTTGTGGCCACGTCAACATCCCAGGTCCCTCCTGCTCCTCAGGCTCCAGGCTGGGGACATCTCATGTCAGGACTGACGTCCACTGGGCATCCACTGAGCATCCACTGTGCCCAGGGCTTTTCTGGGCACCGGAGCCTAGACCACCCACAGGTCCTCACTAGGATGGGCAACCCCAGCCTGGCCAGTGTCCAGCCTGCGTGGGGAGATGGTGGGGTCTCCTGACCATTCCGGGAGGAGGGAGGAAGCTGTGGCCAGACCCCAGCCTGGCTCCCAGCAGAGGATGGAAGGGCTGCCGTGGGCCGGGCAACAGAGAGCGTCTCTCTGAGGGAAGAGGTGCTGGCCCCGGGGCTGCAGGGCAGAGCAGGTTGGAGAAGGTGGGACCCCAGACCCGCCAAGTGGGCCCCGTTCTCAGGTGTCCCTGGTCAGATGGGGGCTCCGACTCAGTTCTAGTGTGGACCATGGCCTGTTGTGGCTGAGGTTCCAGTGTAGACACTGCCCAGAGCCAAGTCGTCTGTTCAACATCTCTTTCCTGAGCACCTACTGTGTGCAGGACCACAGTGGTGTGCAACCAGGCCCAGCCCTGCTAGGAGCACTCACATCTGGGGGACACGGGAATAAGCCTAATGGACAGTGAACATTGTCGGACAGGACACAGGATCTGTGCAGTGGGGAAAATGAACCGGGGGTGAGGGGGCCAGAGAGCATCCAGCCCGGGTCTCCTGAGGGGAGATGTCCGAGTAGCTGGAGGCAGCCAGGGGCTGGGAGCAGTCCTGACTCAGGGCCAGGTCCCCGCAGCTGGAGTTGGTGGCATAGGGCCTCAGTTTCCCCTCTGTGCAACCGGTTGATAATAATGGAACCTCACTCCCTGCGGGGAGAGAAGGAATGGTCAGATGAAAAATGGGCGTTTTGCTCATCTCTGCGGGAGCCTATTGTTATCACTGGGCTGTTCCGGCCCCAGCAGGCCTCAGGACAGCACCCCTGGGATGGCTTTCCACTGGCCTCACGCCCTAACCCAGTGCAGCTGGCCTGGCGAAACCAAGAGTCCCTGATGCCCGAAATAGCTGGGAAACCCCAACACCAGCTCCATCCTGGCAGCAGGTGCTTCTCTCTCCCTGGGGAGGGAGGGGGTTCCAGCTCCAGAAGATTCCAGCAGCCCAGCTTGAGAAGGGGCCCACATCCCAGCACCAAGGCCACCCCGGCCCCTGTAACCAGGCTGAGCTGGGCAGTGTCTCGAGATCACGGTCAATCAGCAGTTAGGAGCAGCATCTTCTGTTCCAGAATCTTGTGTCCCTGTGGATCCTGTGCCTTCCCCCAGGCCCCCAGGAAGCAGAGCTGCAGCCGACCATGGGGCACAGCCAGGTACTCGGAGCTCAGAGGAGCCCTGGGTGGGCAGGGCAGGACGTGGCACACTGGGTCACATCTCACCTGCTTACTCCAGGCTGAGGACTTTGGGGGAGTTAGGCCAAATATGGTGAGGGGAGGAGAAATGTGGCCCCTCGCAATGGCTGCCCTGGGAGCCCAGGGTCTGGAGAGATAATGTGAGGCCCAGAAGCACACGAGACTGGTTGCTCATGAGACTGGTCAGCCACATTCACCATCCCTGAGGCCTCCTGGGGGTCTGGGTTGTGTGGGGCCCTTGGCTTTTCTTGTCCCGGGCAGGGTGGGGCTGGTCCAGCTGAGGCTGAAGTGAGACCTGGAAGGCGCCTGCTCGTTCACTGAGGGAGTAGGGAGGGCGCTGTGGCTCTGGGGTCCCTGGGGAGACTTGTCCGTGTGCAGCCTGAGACTCACAGCACAAATGAGACCTCCGTGAGGATGACAAGGGGTGGGGGACACTGAGGGTCCTGCACAGTCGGCAAAGGTGGTCTGGTGGCAGCAGCAACTTCAGCCACCTCCAAACAGGGCCTGGGAGCTGGACCTCTGGGGCTGGGGGGGCAGAGGGAGGAGGGTGTCCTGGGGGTCAGCATGAGCAAAGACACAGAGGGGGACTGCAGCACCCCTCAGCTGGCGTACCCAGGCCCCCATTGAGGGACCCTGACCACTCCGCCTCGAAGACCCCAGACTCCTGTCTCCTGCGCCACCTGGCCCGCCATCATCCTCGCCACCCAGAAAGCCCTTGCATTCTGCACCCCGTGGCCAAGCCCTGCCCTGGGGAGGAAGGAGACTCAGACACAGACAGTGACCTCTGGGCAGAGAGGGGACGTGGAGAGGATGCTGGGATCCAGGTCCAGGGCAGGGCCCCGGGGGGGTACACAGGAGATCTCCCAGGTGGACAGTGGATGGGTGGTCTGTGCTGCAGGCAGGGCTGAGGTGGGGAAGGGCAGAAACACACAGGCTGAGCCCAGTCAGTGGGCCGGAGTGCCTGGAGAGCCAAAGCCCAGCAGACAGGCAGGGACGGAGCTCAGAGGAGGCGAGGCAGGGGGTAGAGGCCCCTGAAGGCCTCAGCCCTGACCAGATCTGAGATTTCAAAAGGCAGCTGTGCCCTGTGACACTATGGAATGGCCTACTGTCCTTGTATCATTTATGAAACACGGGGACACATTATCCAGCTAAACCACTCATGGATTCTATGACGCTGACGGTCAGGATCATCATCTCATTTCACAGGGAGGAAAACTGAGGCTCAGAATGATTAGCACCCCAAAGAGCAAGACAGAGCCAGCTCCTGGGTGTCTCTACTCCCAGCCTGGGCCGTCCCATCAGCTGGATGGGGAAACACCCCAGGAGAGGCAGGGGCCTGGTCGAGCTCACAGGGGCTGTGCCATAAGGAGTGCTGTCCTCTGCCAAGCTCCCAAACTGCTCACCTGGGGTGACCTCCCTGCATCATTCCCCAGTCCCAACCCCACTTAAGGGGTACAGAAAGGAGGCCACGCCTCCACCCCATGGCTGGGAGGAGGGAAGCGGACTGGCTAGGGGCCCAGGGGAACTCTGTGGTGGGATCCTAGACCCTAGGGTCTAATAGGGAGGGGTCCCTTCACTCACAATGAGCCCTTCTCAGCCCTTGACCTTGGGTGGCTTGTCTCCCCTCTGTGGGCCTCAGTTTCCCCTGTAGAAAGAAGTAATAATGAGTGTCTCTCC
>NW_025800901.1:0-3411 GCF_021613505.1 Equus quagga | reverse complement strand
CCACCCCCTGGTGTGCGATGCTGGCCCCTCCAGGGTCTGCCCCTGCCTCTAGCCCCCTGGCCATCAGAGCTCATGGCCGAGGGAGCACCGGGCTGCCCAAGAGGCTTCCTTGGAGGCAGGTGGCAGAGACCCCCACACACACTCCTCCCGACCTCCCCACCGTGGGGCTGAATGGCATGTGAAGAACAGGAGGGGGCTGAAGAGCATTTATTGTCTACTGACTGCCGTGGGCGCTCTGCAGAGGACCCGCTGGAGGGGCTGTGGGCTCCGCTGTCCTAGAAGCCCCTGTCCAGCCGGGGCTCGGCAGTCTCTGCATCTTGAGTCTGTGGTTGATTGATGGTGTTCGCAAAGTGTGACAGGCCTGTTGGCATAGCAGGGCCGTGGGGTTGGGGCTGGGGCTGGCCAGATGGGTGGGCAGGAGTGGCCGAGGGTCAGCAGAGGGTGGAGGCTGTCCGCGTCCTTCCCTGGGCCTCTGGGTCCCGGCTGTAGCAGGAGGAGGAGTCCAAGCATAGCCTACGCTTGCGAGAACTCATGGGTCTGAGCGTGTGTGTGGATGCGTGTGAGCGCATGCGTGTGAGTGTGTGTGCCTGTGAGTGACTGCTTGTGCGTGTGTACACGTGTGTGCGTGTGCGTGAGAGAGCGAGCTTGAGGTGGGAGCTGCTGTGAATGCCACGTGGAAGGACGATCAGTAAGGACGCTCCCCCTCAACTTGGTGTCTGAGTCCCAGGGGTCCTCACAGCAGGGCCCAGAGGAGGGCAGGCCCCAGGCTGAGCAGGAGCCCCCCAGCCAGGGCCCAGAGGCTGCGCGCCACCTGGGCCACCCCATTACAGAGGTCCTTTTCACAGCAGGCCACATCCCGCACTTGTAGGTTGAACGCCCCCGTTGGGTTGGATAGATTCGCAATCAGCTGCATCACCTGGGAAGCTTCCTGGCAGGAGGGGGCACAACCCTTAGGGTTTACCGTGGCTGTCTCCCCTGTGGGGGAGAAAAGGAAACGCCGGATGTGGGAGGCCCCCCAGTTCCCTCTGACCTCTGGGGTTGTCCCTCATCGCCCTCTCCCCAGGGCTGCTTGGCCCTCCATTCCTCTGCTGGGAGGCCCATCCCACCCCACCAAGCCCCCACAGCCTCTGGAGGCTAGCCCCTCTTGTACAGATGGGGACACTGAGGCAGGCCAGTGAGGGCCCAGGTGACACGAACACTGGCCCCTGCCACACTCATACTCCTTCCATGAGGCCAGGGGGAGCCTCAGAGCAGAGCCCCCTGAACCCACCCCCACATTCTGATCCTGGGAACTCACCAGTGGCCGTGGTCAATGTCATGCTGCCCTTGTAGCAGACACTTGGTGTCGGGGCACATGAAACGATGAGCAGGCACTTGTTGATGTTCTCGACATCAGCGCAGCTGTAGCACCGCAGGCTCAGGGCTGAGACCAGAGGGGGACACAGGTCAAGCTCAGATGGCAGAAAGGCTGGATTTAGACCCCCACAGACCACAGCCACAGCCCACATTGGAGCGTGGCCTCTGGGCCCCTGCATAGGAACTGTGGCCCCTTCCCGCCTTCTGGGATTCTGGAGAACAGACTCCCCACATGCTCACACACAGCCTCTCACAGGGGATGCCACCCCATGCCCCCAGGACAGGTCCCTGCCGGGTTCCCTGGGACTCACCTTGCTGGGAGCACAGCAGCACGGCCAGCAGGAGCAGATGGATGCCTTTCATGGCTCCTGGAGATGGCACAATTCCAGTGGGCCCCTTTAGGGTGCTCCAGATTCAGGCTCCTCCCCTCGTCCCCACACCCTGACCCTTCGTAGCTGACTCCTCTGCAGGCCTCCCCCAGCCCCCTGTGCCAGCCACGTGGCTCTCGCACCTTGAGTCACCTGCTAGCTTCAGCCTACACTCAGGAAACCAGCATCTGGAGGCACTTCCTCAGCGGCTCAGAATATATCCCCTTGTACCCTTGTGCCCCACCCATGAGAACTGGGGGAGGGCGGGTGCTGGGCTGTGTGTCTCCGCCGTTTGCAAGGATTCTACTGGTCAGACTCTACTCGGGACCATTAGTCATTAGTCACTGGCCAGGAGGGCCTGTGTGAACTCCGGGCCTGCTGGGAGGGGCTGATTGGCAGAAATCCTGCTTCCTTCTCACTGAGGAGCGGTTGCCTTGGGGAGATCCCAGGAGGAAGCTCGGCAGCCTCCAGTTTCCAATCGCCCTTCAGAGGCTTCTCTGAGGCCACCGGCCCCCTCCTCAGAGCTGTAAAACTGAGACCTCTCAACGTTGATCCTGTCTGTCCCCTTTCCCTTCTCTGGGCTCCCAGCCCCAGTCCCCTCCTGGTGTCCTCCATGCATCCCCCACCCCTCTGTGTGTCCTTTGTCTGCCCTTGGTGTCAGGGTAACGCTGGTCTCACAGAATGAATTCGGAAGTGTCCCCGCCTCTTCATTGTTCGGAAGAGTTTGAGGAGGGTTGATGTTTATTCCTTTTTAAAAGTTTGGTGGAAGCACCAGTGAGGGCACCCAGTCCTGGGCTTGCTTTCTTGGGAGGTGTTTGATCACCGCTCCTTCTCCTTACTAGTTCCGGTCATCCCTGGTATGCAGGGGGATCACTTCCAGGGCCCCTCCTGGTACCAAACTCTGCGATGCTCAAGCCCCTTATATAGAAGGGCGTAGTGTTTGCACACGACCTACGCATATCCTCCCGTGTACCTCACATCATCTCCAGAGTACTTATAAGAGCTGATATAACGTAACTGCTGTGGAAATAGTTGTTATACTGTATTGTGTGGGGGATGGTGACAAGAAAAAGGTCTGTACATGGTCCGTACAGATGCAGCCATCGTAAGCCTTTCGCTCCTTGGATGCTGAGCCCATGGATACAGAGGGCTCTCTCTATGTGTCTATCAGATTTTGTTGTTTGTTTTTTTAAATTTATTTTTAAGCCTTTTTTTTCCTTCCTCCCAAAGCCCCCCAGTGCACAGTTGTATATTCTAGCTGTAGGTCCTTCTGGTTCTGCTATGTGGGATGTCGCCTCAGCATGGCTTGATGAGCGGTGCTAGCTCTGCGCCCGGGATCTGACCTGGTGAAACCCTGGGCCACCGAAGTGAAGTGCGGGAACTTACGCCACTGGGCCACTGGGCCAGCCCCTGTCTCCCCTCCCCCAGCCACTTTTCCTGTTTTACTGGGGGACTCGATGTCTATGAAGTAATGGATATCAAGCAATCCGTTAAAGTCGCACACCAAACTCATCATTACTCGTACTTTTACTCTCAGTTCAAATTTATAATTTTCACGGTTTTACATCTTGTAGGTAGAACCTTAGCTTATTTGACTAGTAAACCCAAAAAGAACAAAAATGTATGCTTACATAAAATGCAATGCTAGTAACTCAGAGGACACAGCCTTTTTCACTAAACCAACAAT
>NW_025800900.1:0-11899 GCF_021613505.1 Equus quagga | reverse complement strand
CAGCTGCCAGACAAAACTGAACCTCCTGCCAGACAGTACAGAACCACCTGCCTGACATTCCAGAACCACTTGATGGACACTCCAGAACCACACCTCAGTCATGCCGTAACCACAGATATGCCAGAACCAGGTGCAGGAGGCCCCGGAACAACCTCCCGGACAGACCTGAACCACCTGCTGGACATGCTGGGACCACCTGCTGGAAACCCCGGAAGCACAGGCCAGACATACTAGAAGGAAATACCGGACACACCGGAACCAATTGCGGGACACACCCAGACCACCTGCCGAACAACACCAAAGCACCTCCCAGAGAGGGCTGAATCAGTTGCTGTACACACCCAAAGCCCCATTCGGACACTTCAGCACCATGTTTCAGAAATGACTGTACCACGGGACAGCCATGCCTGGACCATGTGCTGGATGCACCTGGACCAGCTGACAGACACGCCTGAACAGCAAGCCCGACACGCAGGAACTACCCGCCGGATATAGCAGAACCATCCGCCAGAAACTCCTGAACCAACTGCCTGACACACTGGAACCATCTGCTGGAAACGTCAGAACCACCACCCTGACAATCTGGAAGCACCCGCAGCAGACACCAGAATCAGGTCCTGGACACGCCAGAAGCACCCGCCAGACACTCTGGAGCCACCTTTGGGAACCACTGGAATATGCTGGATATGATGGAACCAGCTTCTGGACACTCTGGAACCACCTGTCAGATTCAGTGGAACCAGGTGCCGGACACCATGAAACCACCTGTCGGATACACCAGAACCAGGTGCCGGACATGACAGAACTACCTGCCAGACAAGCCGAAACCACCTGCCTGACACGCTGGAACAACCTGCTGGACACGCCAAAATCACCTGCTGCATACGCCAGAACCAGGTCCTGGAAAAACCTGCCAGACACGCTGGAACCACCACCCGGACATGCCAAAACCACCAACCCGATTCTGGCAGTTCCCGCAGTGGGTTCCAGTGTGTCTGGCAAGTGCTTCTGGCATGCAGAGATATGATTCTGCCATCTCCGGTGGGTGGTTCCAGAGAGTCCTTGTGGTGGTTCTGACGTGTCCGGCAGTTGTTTCCAGCGTGTCATGTACGTGGTTCAGGCGTTTCTGGCAGGTGATTTGGGGGTGTCCGGAGTGTGGTCTGGGTGTGTCCAGGAAGTGGTTCCAGTATGTCCGGTGTGTCCTTCCAGAGTGTCTGGCCTGTGGTTCCAGCGTATCCAGGAGGCAGTTCTGGCGTGTCCGGCACCTGGCTGTGGTGTGTTCAGCAGGTGGTTCCGGCATGTCCACCAGATGGTTCTGGCATGTCCTGAAGGTGGTTACAGCATGTACAGCAGGTGGTTCAATCATGTCCAGCAGGTAGTTCAGCCTTGTTTGGCAGGTGGTTCAGTCGTGTCCAGCACCTGCTTCCAGCATGTGTGACACCTGTTTCTGGCGTATCCAGCAGGTGGTTCCAGCATGTCCGGCAGGTGTTTCACCCAAGTCTGGCTGGTGGTTTGGTCATTTCCATCAGGTGTTTCTGGTATGTCAGGCACCTGGTCCCAGCTTACCTGGCATGTTGTTCCAGAATTGCTGTAAAGTGGTCCTGGCTGTTCCAGCAGGTGTTTCAGGCTAGTACAGCAGCTGCTTCAGTCTTGTCCGGCACCTGGTTCTGGCCTGTCCTGGTCCTGTTTCTGGCATATCCAGCAGATGGTTCTGTCATGTTGGGTGATAGTTTCAGCATGTCTGGGTGGTGGTTCTGGCGGGTCCAGCAGGTGATTTTGGCGAGTACAGAAGGTTTTTCCGGCTTGTGCGGAAGTTGTTTCTGGCATATTCAGGACCTGGTTCCAGCCTATCCGGCAGGTGATTTTGGGGTGTCCGGAAGGTTGTTCTGGCGTGTCTGGCAGGTGGTTCCAGGTTGTCCAGCTAGTGGTTATGGCGTGTCCGGGACCTGATTCCGTCATGTCATGTTGGTGGTTTCACCGTTCCTGGGTGGTGGTTCCAGCATGTCCAGCAGGATTTCTGGCCTGTCCGGAAGTCAGGTTCTTGTGTATCCAGCAGGTGATTTCAGCATGTCCGGCAGGTTGTTCCTGCGTGTCTGGCAGGTGGTTCCAGCATGTCCGGCACCTGGTTCTGGCATATGTGACAAGTGGTTCCAGCACGTGTGGCAGGTGGTTCTGGGGTGTCAGGCAGGTGGTTCTGGCTTGTCTGGCTGGAGGTTCTGCCATGTTTGTCACGTGGATAACTGCTGCCCAGTAGGTGGATCATTCATGTCCTTCGGTTGGTTGCAGTATATCCGGGGGTATTTTTGGTGTGTCAAGAAGGTGCTTCTGATATGTCCAGTTGGTGCTTCTGGCGTGTCCAGCAGTTGGTTCTGGCATGTCTGGTGGGTGGTTCTGGTATTTCTGGCAGGTTGCTCTGGCATATACGAGGCCTGGTTCCAGCATATCCTGCAGGTGATTTTGGCATGTCTGGTAGGTGGTTCCAGCGAGTCAAGCAGGTGTTTTCAGCCTGCACGTCAGGTGGTTCAGGCATGTCCAGCCAGTGGTTCAGGCCTGTCCACAGGGTGGTTTCTGCGAGTCCAGCACCTGGTTCTGGCATCTCTGATATGTGGTTCCGGCGTGCCCAGAATGTGGTTCCAGATTGTCTGTCAAGTATTTCAGGCATCTCCAGTAGGTGGTTCAGTCTTGTCTGGCAGGTGGTTCAGTTTTCTCTGGCAGGTGGTTACAGCATATCCAGCCAATGGTACTGGCGTGTCATTCAGGTGGTTCTGATGTGACAGAAAGGGGTTTCTGTGTGTCTGGCATGAGTTGCCAATATGACCGGAATGTGGTTCCAATGCATACGGCGGGTGCTTCCGGGGTGTCTGACATTTGGTTCCCACATGTCCAGCGGCTGATTCTGGCATGTCCGGCAGGTGGCTAAGGCATGTCTGGGACCTGATTCCCTCATGTCAGGTGGTGGTTTCAGCATGTCTGGGAGTGGCTCTGGTGTGTCCAGCAGGTGATTTTGGTGTGTACGGAAGATTTTACTGGCCTGTGCAGAAGTTGGTTCTGGCGTATTCAGGACCTGGTTCCGGTGTACCCAGCAGGTGATTTCAGTGTGTCCGGCAGGTTGTTCCTGCATGACTGGCAGGTGGTTCTGGCATGTCTGGCACCTGGTTCTGAACTATCCAGGAAGTGGTTTCACGGTGTGCAGCCTCTGGTTCCATCGTATCCAACAGGTGGTTCTGGTATGTCTGGCAGGTGTTTCTGGAGTGTCAGGCAGCTGCTTCTGGTGTGTCCGGCTAGTGGTTCAGCCATGTTTGGCAGGTGGATCAGTCATGTCCAGCGGTTGGAGGCAGTATATCCGGGTGTGGTTCTGGTGTGTCTAAAATGTGGTTCCAACTCGTCCAGCAGGTGGTTCCGGCATGTCAGTCAGGTGGTTCCGGCGTGTCTGAAAGGTGATTCTCTCATGTCCAGTGGTTGATTCCACCAGTTCCTGCGGGTGGTTCCAGTGTGTCTGGCAGGTGCTTCCAGCCTGTCCAAGGCTTGATTCTGGCATCTCCAATGAGTGGTTCCAGAATGTCTGGGTTGTGATTCCAACGTGTCTGGCAGTTGGTTCCAGCATGTCACATAGGTGTTTCAGGCGTTTCTGGTGGATGGTTCTGGTATGTACTTCAGGTAGTTCTGGTGTGTCCCGCAGGTTGTTCAGGCATGTCTGTCATCTGGTCCAGTTGCATTTGGAACATGGTCCTGGCATGGCTGTCCCATGGTCCAGGTATTTCTGAAACATTGTTCTGACGTGTCTGAAATGCGGTTTGGGTTTGACCAGCATCTTATTCAGGCAATCCGGGAGGTGCTTTGGGGGTGTCTGGCTAGTGGTCTTAGTGTGTTCAGCGAGTGGTTCCGGCATGTCTGGCATGTCCTTCCAGAATGTCTGGACTTCGGTTCCATGATGTCCAGCAAGTGGTTCTGGTGTGTCCAGTGGGTGATTCTGGTGGTTCCTGTTGGTGGTCCCACCGTGTCTGGCAGGTGCTTCTGGCGTAACTGGGACCCAATTCTGGCATCTCCAGGGGTGATCCCAGAGTTTCCAGGTGGTGGTTCCAATGTGTCTGGAGGGTGGTTCTGGTGTGTCTGAGTGGTGGTTCCACTGTGTCCAGAGAGTTCTTCCGGCATGTCTGTTGGGTTGTTCTGGTGTATAAATGGCCTAGTTCCGGTGTGTCTGACAGGTGATTTCTGCATGTCCAGCAGGTGGTTCTTGTGAGTCAAGCAGGTGGTTTTGGCGTGTCTGGCAGGTGGTTCAAGCGTGTCCAGGAGGTGGTTCAGGCCTGTCCGGAATGTGGTTTCAGCACGTCAGGCCCCTGGTTCTGGCATATCTGACATGTGGTTCCAGCGTGCCTGGCATGTGGTTCAAGGTTTTCTGTCAAGTGTTTCAGGCATATCCAGCAGGTGGTTCAGCTTTGTCTGGCAGGTGGTTCCAGCATGTCCTGCCAGTGGTACCAGTGTGTCATTCAGGTGGTTCCAGCATGTCAGGCAGGGGGTTCCTCTGTGTCTGGCATGAGTTTCTGGTATGTCCAGAAGGTGTTTCCAACATGTCCAGTGGGTGCTTCTGGGGAGTCCAGGGCCTGATTCTGTCGTGTTGAGTTGGCTGGTTTCTGCATGTCTGGGTGGTGGTTCCAGCGTGTCCAGCAGGTTTTTGCGGCCTGTCCAGAAGTTGCTTCTGACCTATCTGGGACCTGGTTCTGGCATATCCGGCAGGTGATTTTGATGTGTCCAGCAAGTTGTTCCTGTGTGTCTGGCAGGTGGTTCCAGCTTGTCTGTTGGGTGTTTCTGGCGTGTCCAGCACCTGGTTCTGCCATATCCAGCAAGTGGTTTTCCTGTGTCTGGCACCTGGCTTGGCTGTATCTGGAAGATGGTTCCGCATCTCTGGCATGTGGTTTTGGGGTGTCAGGCAGGTGGTTCTGGGGTGTCTGGCTCATTGTTCTGCCTTGTTTGGTGGTGGATCAGTGCTGTCCAGCAGGTGGATCATTCGTGTCTGGGAGTTGGTTGCAGCCTGTCCAGGGGTGGTTATGGGGTGTCCAGAAGGTGATTCCATCGTGCCCAGTAGGTGGTTCCAGCATGTCAGTCAGGTGGTTCTGGCTTTTCTGGAAGGTGGTTACATTGTGTCCAGCAAGTGATTCTGCTGGTTCCTGCCTTTCCTGCATGTGGTCCCAGTGTGTCCAGCAGATGCTTCCAGTGTGTCCGGGACCCAATTCTGTTGTCTCCAGTGGTGGTTCCAGAGTTTTGGGGTGGTGGTTCTGATGTGTCCAGCAGCTGGTTTCAGCATGTCAGGCAAGTGGTTCAGGCATCTCTGGTGGATGGTTCTGGTATGTCTGGTGGGTAGTTCCAGTGTGTCCGGGAGGTTGTTCAGGCATGTCTGTCAGCTGTTTCATGTGCATCCAGCACATGGTCCAGGCATGGCCGTCCCGTGGTCCAGGCATTTCTGAAATGTGGTTCTGACATGTCTGAAAGATGGTTTGGGTGTGTCCAGCATGTAATTCAGTCCTCTCCAGGCTGTGCTTTGGGGGTGTCTGGCAGGTGGCCCAGGTGTTTCTGGCAAGTGGTTTGGCATGTCTGGAGTGTCCTGGAGTACGTCTGGCCTGGGGTTTCAGCGTGTCCAGCAGGCAGTTCCAGTGTGTCCAGTACCTGGCTCTGGCGTGTATGGCAGGTGATTCCAGCATGTCCACCAGATGGTTCCAGCACATCCTGAAGTTGGTTCAGATGTGTCCATCAGGTGGTTCTGGCCTTAGGACACCAGGTTCTGCCATTTCCGGCACCTGGTTCTGGAATGTTCGGCAGGTGGTTTCAGTGTATCTGGTACTTGTTCCCAGCATATCCAACAGGTGGTTCCGGCATTTCTGGCAGGCATTTCAGGTGTCTGTCATGTGGTTCTGTTATGTTCAGAAGGTGGTTCCGGCATGTCTGGCAGCTGGTTCTGGTGTGTGTGGCTGGTGGTTCTGGTGTGTCTGTGTGGTGGTTCTGACCTGTCCAGTGGGTGCTTCTGGGGTGTCTGGCAGTTGGTTCCCACATGTCCAGCAGGTGATTCTGGTGTGTGCAACATGTGGCTATGGCATATCCTGGACCTAATTCCATCATGCTGGGTGCTGGTTTCAGCATGTCTGGGTGGTGGCTCCAGCATGTCCAGCAGGTGATTTTGGCATGTATGGCAGGTTTTTCTGGCCTGTGAGGAAGTTGGTACTGGTGTATTCAGGACCTGGTTCCGGCATATCCAGGAGGTGGTTTTGGTGAGTCCGGCAGGTTGTTCTGGTGTGTCAGGCAGGTGGTTACAGCTTTTCCAGCATGTGGTTCTGGCATGTCTGGCGCCTGGTTCTTGCATATTTGGTGGGTGGTTTCACGGTGTCTGGTAGCTGGTTCCACTGTATCCGACAGGTGGTTCCTGTGTTTCTGCCAGGGGGAACTGGCCAGTCAAGCATGTGGCTGTGGCATGTCTGGTAGGTGGTTCAGGCATGTCACGCAGGTGGTTCAGGCATTTCCAGAAGGTGGTTCTGGCATGTCTGGCATGTAGTCCAAAATTCTGGAGCCACATGCTGGGCACACTGGAACCAGGTGTCCAATTTACCAGTGCCCCTTGTTGGACACGCCTGAACCACCTTTCAGACTTGTGTGAACCACCTGCCAGACAAGCTGGACCCACCTGCCAGATATGCCAGAAACAGTTGTCGCACACCCCAAAACCAGTTGCCGGAGATGACTGAAGACCTGCTGGACACTATGGAGCCACCTGCCTGATACACCATAAAGAGGTGTTGCACATGCCAGAACCAGGTGCTGAGCATGACTGAAACACCTGCCGGACAAGCCTGAACCACCAGCTGGACATGACTACACCACCAGCTGGACACACTGTAACCACATTCAGGACTCGCTGGAACCCTCTCGTGGATATACCACAACGACCTACCAAACATGCTGGAGCCAGGTGCCAGACACCCAGAACCACCTACTAGACATACCAGAACCACAGGCCAGACATACTGGCAGGACAAACCAGACACACCAGAACCTATTGCCAAAAACACTCGGACCACCTGCTGACACCCCCAATGCACCTCCCAGAGAGGTATTAATCAGGTGCCAGATACTCTGAAACCACTTTTTGGACACTCCTGAACCACGTTTCAGAAATGTCTGGACCACAGGACAGCCATGCCAGAACCATGTGCTGGATGCTACTGGTCCAGCTGACAGACACATCTGAACAACCTGCCGGACATGCTGGGACTACCTGCTGGTACCAGAACCATCCACTGGAAACACCTGAACAACCTGACTGACACGCTGGAACCAACTGCTAGACACACCACAACCACCTTCTGGACAGGCCTGAAACACCTGCTGGACATGCTGGAACCACCTGCTTGACTCGCTGGAACCACTTGCCAGACATGCCAAAATTGCCTGCCAGATATGCTGGAACTAGGTTCCTTGTACTTTGGAACCACCCACCAGACATGCCAGAACCACCTGCCGGACACCCTGGAACCACTACTCAGACACGCCATAACCACGCTCCACAAATGCTGGATCAGGTCTGGGACATGGCCCAACCACCTGCCAGATGCTCCAGGACCACATGCCGGCCACACTGGAATCAACCACCAGACAAGCCCGAACCAACTGCCCCACATGCTGGAAGCACCCACTGCACACACCGGAACCACCTTCTGAACTTACCTGAACCACATGCCAGGCAATAGGAACGACCTGCCAGACATGCCAGAACCAGATGTTGGATACGCTGCAACCAGGTACCAGGTACACTGAAACCACCTGCTGAAAATGCCAGAGCCAGGTGCTGGACATGCTGGAAATACCCGCTGGACACATCCAAATCACCTGTCGGATATGCCAGAACCAGGTGCTGGACATGCCAGAACCACCTGTTGGACAAGCTGGAACCACATGCCAGACACGCAGGAACAACCTCCTGGACACCATGAAACCACCTGCCAGACATGCCAGAATGAGCTTCCGGACAAGCAGGAAACACCTGCAGACACGCCGGAACCATCACCCAGACATGCCAAATCCAGCAACACGAAATGACAGAATCAGGTCCCAGACACATTGGAGCCACCTGCAGGACATGCCAGAATCACCCACCAGACATGCAGGAAGCAAATGCCGGACTGCCCGGAAGCACACACCGGACTCACCGGAACCACCTTCCAAACGTACCAGAACCACATGCCAGACACACAGGAACCACCTGCCAAACATGCCGGAACCATCTGTTGGATATGCCAGAACCATCTGGCAGATACACTGAAACCACCTGCCGTATATGCCAGAACCAGGTCCCGGACACTGTGGAAACACCTGCCAGACACATTGAATTCACCTGTCGGATATGGTGAAACCATGTGCCGGACATCCAGAACCACCTCCTGGACACGCCAGAACCATCTGCCAGATACTCCAGAAACAGGAACAACACAGGCCAGAACCAGGTGCTGGGCAAGCATGAAGCCTCTTCCAGACTGGCCTGTACTACCTGATGGACCACCCTGAACCACTTTACGGACATTCTGGAACCACATGCCCAGCATGCCAGAACCGGGAGACTGATATGCCAGAAGCACCAGCTGAACACGTCTGAACCACCCGCCAGACTTGTGTGAACCACCTACCAGGAATGCCAGAACCACATTCTGGATACGCCAGAGACAGATGTTACACATGCCAAAACCAGGTGCTGGACAACAATGAACCACATGCTGGACATGCTGGAGCCACCTGTCAGATATGCCAAAAACATGTGTTGCACATGCTGGAAATGACTGAACCACCTGCCGCAAAAGCCTGAACCCCCTTCCAGACATGCTGTCGCCACCTTTAGGACACACCAGAACCATTTATTGGACATGCTGGAAGCACCAGCCAAACACGCTGGAGCCAGCTGTTGGACATGTCAGAACCGCCTTCTGGACACACCAGAACCACAGGCCAGAAATACTGGAAGAACACGCCAGACACACTGGAACCACTTTCCGGACACACCCAGACAACCTGCTGGACACCCCCAAATCACCTCCTGGAGAGGCCTGAATCAGATGCTGGACATGCCCAAACCACATTTCGGACACGTCAGAACCACAGTTATAAATACCTGGACCATGGGATGGCCATGCCTGGACCATGTGCCGGATGCACCTGGACCAGCTGACAGGCACGCCTGAACAACCTGCAGGACTTGCCGAAACTACCCACCAGACATACTGGACCCATCCATTGGAAATGCCTGAACCACCTGCCTGACATGCTGGAACCAACTGCTGGACACTTCAGAACCACCACCCAGACATTCTGGAACCACATGCTGGAGATGCCAGGACCAGGTCCCAGAAGTATCAGAAGCACCTTGTCAGATCTGGTGGAACCAGGTGCAGGACACAGTGAAACCACCTACCAGATACGCCAGAACCAGGTGGCAGACACGCCAGAGACACCTGCCAGACAAAATGGAACCACCTGCCAGACATGTCAGTACTACCTGCTGGACAGGCTGAAATCACCTGTCAGATATGCTGGAACCAGGTCTCAGATACACCAGAACCAAATTCCGGACAGGCCGGAAGGTCCTGCCAGACATGCCAGAACCACAAGCCGGACACGCCAAAACCATCAAGCTGACATGATGAAATCAGGTCCCAGACATGCCGTAGCCACCCACCAGACATGTGGGAACCAACTGCCGGACATACTGGAAACTCATGCCAAACACACAGGAAACCCTACCTGACATGCTGGAACCACCTGAATGACACACCGGTACAGTGGCCGGACATGCCAGAACAACCTGCCAGACAAAACTGAACCACCTGCCAGACAAGACAGAACCACCTGCCAGATATGCCTGCACCACTTGACAGACACTCTGGAACCACGTGCGGGGAACACCAGAACCAACTGTCAGATATGCCAGAACCAGGTGACAGGCACGCCGAAACCACCTTCCAGACTGGCCTGAACCACTTGCTTGACATGCCTGAACCACCTGCCAGAGAAGACTGAACTACCTTCCTGATATGACTGAATCAGTTGGCAGACTGTCTGGAACCACCTGCCCGGGACTCCAGCACCACCTGCCAGATAAGCCAGCACCAGGTGCCAGACACGACTCAACCACCTGCCAGACAAGCTGAACCACCTGCTGAAGAGGCCTGAACCACCTGCCAGACACCCCACAGCCACCATCCAAATGTAGTGGAACAATGTGGTGGACATACTGGAACCACCTGCCAGACACACCGGAACCAGAAGCCGGGCACACCGGAACCACCTGCAGAACAGGAAAGAAAAAGCCGCCAGATAACCCTGATCCACCCAACAAACATGCCAGAACCACAGGCCAGACATGGGAGAATCACCTTCTGGACTCACTGGAACCACATGACTGACATGCTGGAATCACCTGCCGGACATGATGGAACCACATTCTGGACACGCCGGAACCACTCCTCAGACATGCCGGAACCACCCACCGGACACGACAGAAGCACCTTCCAGACACTCCGGAACCACCTGAATGACACGCCAGAACCACCTGAATGACACGCAGGAATCACACACTGGACACGCCAGAACCACCTGTGGGACACGCTGACACCACCTGCCAGTTACACCAGAACCAAGTGGCAGGAATGCTGGAACCAGCTTCTGCACAAGCCTGAAAAAGCTGCCAGATGAGCCTGAACCACCCGCTGGACACACTTGAATCACCAGGCAGACAGGCTTCATCCACCCGCTAGACATGCCATAACCGCCTGCAGCACCCACCAGAACCACCTGCCAAACATGCCAGAACCACCTGAATGACACACCAGAACTACCTACCGGACACGCTGGAACCACATTCCAGTCATGTTGGAACCACCTGTCAGATATGCTGGAACCAGGTGCCTGATTCACTGAAACTACATGCTGGAAACACCGGAACCAGGTGCCGGAAACACTGGAATCACCTGGCGGACACTTCAAAATTATCTGCCAGATAGGCCCGAACCATGTGCCAAATAAGCTGGAATCACCTGTCGCAAATGCCAGAACCACCTGCCAGATACGCCAGAACCTGGTGCCTGATACTCTGAAACCACGTGCTGGATAGGCCAGAACCAGGTGCTGGACGACAGAACCACCTGTTGGAGATGCTGGAACAAGGTGCTGGACACTTCTGAACCACCTGCCAGACACACCCAAACCACCTTTTGCACATGTCAGAACCACGTTTCAGAAACGCCTGGACCACGGGTTGGCCATGCCTGGAACATGTGCCAGGTGCACCTGGCCTACCTGACGGACATGCCTCAACAACCTGCTGGACACGCCAGAATTATCCGCTGGGCGTAACAAAATGATCCACTGGAAACGCCAGAACCACCTAGCAGACATGACAGAACCACCTTCCGGTCTCACCCCAACAACTTGCAGGACATGCTGGAACCACCTGCCATACAATATGGAACCTCCTGCCGGATCGCCTTAACCACTGGATGACAATCCAGAACCACCTGCCTGGCCTGCAGGATCCACCTGTCAGATATGCCAGAACCAGGTACCGGACTCACTGGAACCACCCACTGGACATGATGGAACCAACTTCTGGACACGCCAGAACCACCTGACTGACATGCCAGAAACACCTGCTGGACACGATGGAGCCACCTTCTTGATAAGCCAGAACCACCCACAGATATGCTGCAACCAACCACCAGACACGACTGATACACCTGCTGAACAGCACTGATCCACCCACCAAACACGGCTGAACTACCAGCTGGACATGCCGGAACCACCTGCCTGACACCCCAGATCCACCTGCCAGAAATGCCAGAACCACCTGTTGAATACGGCTGAAACAGGT
>NW_025800899.1:0-2531 GCF_021613505.1 Equus quagga | reverse complement strand
CGCCCCCGCAATGGGGCAGCGTTCCCTGTGAGTCCCTTTGTTCCTTCCGAGAGATCCTTGGAGCCCCATCCTGAGTCTGAGGGATGCAATTTCTCGTTTGATCAGTAGAGGAATTCCCTGGAGTCCTGGGGACAAAGTCAGACCCTGGCCATGGCCATGCACCTCACGCAGCCCCATTGTGATCTGTGCACACGCACACACACACACACACACACACACACACACACAAGGCCCCCCCCACAACCCAGGTGCCATCTGGGTGGGGACCTAACATGCTGACACACACTTTCTGGAGATGCCCCCACGTACCCACCCACCTTCACGGAGTAGGCGAAGGCCACGAAGCCCAGGCAGCACCAGTTCATGAAGAGCGTGTTGAACAGGGACCAGACGATGTGGTCGGGCACAGACGTCTCGCTGTGGATGTTGATCACAGTGGTCGTCACGGGAGCTGAGCTCTGCGGTGCCCCCAGCACGGACACCTCATGCTCCTCCTTGAGCATCTCATAGGTCGGGGGGACACCAGTGTGGGCGCCACTGACAAAGGTCTGGAAAGTGCGGTTCATGGTGCCAGGATGGAGCGAGCAGCGGTCCGGACGGCTGGACAGTGCTCAGTGGGCCTTTTCTTTCCCAAGTAGTTTCGTTTTCTCTGAAGTTTCCTTTTCCTGGCTTTGGGGAAATCGGGAATTGGCTGGGTACCAGGAGGGCGGAACAAATGACTGAGTGTCAAATTACACTAGGGCAGGGTTGGAGGAAGGGCTGTGGTCTAAGAGGGGCTTCCTGTCCCAGGCGGTCAGGTCAGGTCTCGTCTCTGCTGACCCACCTCCTCCTTCAGGGGTGTAGATGAGCCCTGGGGACTGGGAGCCATCCACCCTTTCCCGCAGCCCAGCCCCAAGCCTGCTGCAGAACCTCACTCTCCCCAGCCAGGGCCCCCACAAGGCCCTCATTCAGACTCCACACTCCAGGCCCAGAGGGAGTCCTCCCCCCAGAGCCCACACCTGGGCAGTCCCACGCCTCCTCCCTGAAGTCTGTTGTCCTTTTGTGCCGTCTCCACCTACCGAGGGTAAGGCTATCGGCTAGCAATGCCTGGGGGTACTCACCTGGACCCTGCTGAGCTTTCCACAGACATCTCCCCTCCCTGGACCAGCCCTCGTGGTTCTTGTGATTGCAAGACGCCCTTCAGCAGTAACCATCAGGAAACATGGGAGAAAAAAGCTTATTACTTACAAGTCCTGGGGCCAGAGAGAGACAGAGAGCAATCGGGGTCCAGGGAGGGGTCTAGAGTTTCCAGGGCTCACTCTCTATTGGTGACTTTAAAACATAAGAGGAGGAATTTAAAGCACAGGAAGAGAGAAACACAAAGAAAACCAAACGAGCAGCCCAAAGGCTGCTTATGTCCAGGGGATCGAAAACAAAGGAGACTCATGGGGGGCCTGGGGAGGGGGCGGTCCCCTGGCTCTTTATCTAGCCGAGTGGCTGGCAGTTGTTTATTCCGGATAGACTTCCTTGAGCAGATGCCTCAGCAGTTAAAGGGGAAGTCAGGCACTTGCATCACAAAAGAAGAGCCCGCTCTCGGGCCACAGGACACTGCTCTGGCTCTGAGTCCAGGCAGCAGGTGGGGTCTGGGTGTTTCCTGGCTGCAGGTCAGGACCCAGCAGCCTGTGTTGCCTGCCCCCAAGGAGCCTTCCAGGCCCTCTCCCCAGGGTCCCCCAGGAACAGGAACACTGGGCGCTCTGTGATGTGAGGAGGCGGCTGTGGTGGGAGACAGGATGACTCCAGGGCATTTGGCAGCAGCTTTGGAGTACGGGGCCAGCATATTTGTGCAGCCCCATCCCCCCTCCTCCTTCTGGTCCCCATCATTTCCCATAGGTGTCATTGGGGTGGTTGTGATGAGGATCAAGGCTGCCCCAGGGACAGAAGCCCAAGGTGACCCGCCCTACATAGCAATCTACATCATCCTCCGGGAAGCATGTCCTGACTTAATCTGATTTGATTCTTATCGGAAGTTATAGGACCACCCAATAACCAGACCCCACCTGCACTGATACCATTTTAATGATTTTTTTTCATGATCTTTCCTTTGTCTTGTAAAGAAATAACTCACATACCTATGCCTTATATATTTAGCTCTAACCCTCAACACATTGCAGCTCTTACTGCCCATGGGTCCTGTCCCCATGCTACTCCATGCTATCCTCTGAATAAAAGAGCACTACTGGCAGAAATTGAGAGTCCAAGAAATCTTTCTTTCAACTCCTTGACTCACCGAGCCCACATTAGTTACAGGGTGAAGCTCCAGTGTTGTCAGGATGGCTCCTCAGCTGGTGGCCCTGTGCGCCCTTCCCAGGGAAAGGGTCAGGTCCACTTAGCAGCCAGGACACGGCTCTTTAGACTGAAAGATCCGTCTGTTCTCCTTGTTGTCTGCAGTCCTTACCTGAGAGGACGAGGGTGTGGGAGGCCCATGGCCAGGTCTGCACTGTCCTGTTAGGAGCTGTCGCCTTTGCCTGGAGGCCCAGTTGTGTCAAGGCTCC
>NW_025800898.1:0-3571 GCF_021613505.1 Equus quagga | reverse complement strand
CAGCATGTGTACCCTGAGTAAATGCCACGTTGTTACCTAAACAAGTCTCCGAGCCAAGGGAACACCCTCCTCTGACCAAAAATTAAGACTCCTAAGCCAGGAAAGCCTTGATTGACTGAGAAAGGAGGTGGGGGTGGGCACTAACTCTTATTATGTATTTTAATTCACTCATTCATATTTCAGAACAAGTAACAAAGTCTTCTCTGGGCCAGGCACATGGTGGGTATGAGGAATACATCCTTATCGAAATTGCAATTTAGGGACTGGGTGCTGGCTGGCGAGGGCACAGTCCACTCTTCCACTTCTGCCCTCCCTGCTCTGGGCCCCAGCACCTCCAGCACTGAGGGCAGAGAGGGGTGGTAGGAGAACTAGCAGGGGTGCTCCCAGGTCACTTGCTGGTGGTAAGGGGGTGACTTGGTCTCCTTCTGGCTGGTCTGATTCTCTCTACCACTGGGCACCTAGGCAGGTGCAGTGGTCTTTGCCTGTAGGACACATGTAGGTTTCTGGGGATAGTGTGGCATTTTGTCTTGTCCATGTTCATTTCTGAGAACCCAAACTCCTGATATACATGTTAACTCTTCCAGGATGTCTGTCTTCATGCAGCACTGGGGTGGGAGTGGGGCGGGGCTGCAGTAACCAACCAGTTGGAGGGTGAGATTTCAGTTCCCCTTCTTGTAGATACTCCTTATCCAGATAGTGATTTTCTGAATCACACACTCCCCTTGGTTTTTTGGAGGCATATGCCTTTTTCCCTCCCCAATGACAGTGGGGATAGGAGGAGGAATGTATAACTTTTGGCCATGTACACTGTGCCCCATAAGATGTCTTACTTCATGTGAGATAAGGATGGCTGGGCTGGTTGGGAATGGCAGGACCAGTGTGCAGCATCTCCATAAGGCGCTGGGGAGACGGTTGACTTCTCTTTAGAAAGTGGGTCACTTGATGTTTCACCAGGAGCTCTGGTTTCTGATTCTGGGGCTACAGTAAGAGACTCTCCCTGCTATACTTCATTTGTCAGTCCCTGTAATGTTGCCATTTAGAGGTCCTTTGTGCAAACAACTGACCTCATACATTGGTAACACCTCCAGGTGGGATAAAGGTACAGTTATAGGTTATTCACAAGGGAATTTTGCAAACTTCCTTAGCTCAGTCTTACCTTCTCAAAGTTTCGATTGGTTGGTGTCTAATTTCTATAACAAGGTCCAGGCCGGAAAGAAACTTTTAGAGATCCTAAACACTGAAATGAGAACTGCAGTGATACCCTCCACATATAATTCCAAATTTTCAAAAATGCTATACAGATTTTTTAAAAGGGCACCAACTCACAGGCATGTTGAAATTCAGTTTGTTCTATGTCGATGTTCTCTTTTCTCACCTTATTTTGGGTCCCTGTTCTGCTGGAATCCTTAGCACGTGCTCAGTTTGTCCTTTGGGTTACTCAGGGCTGAGCGGGGCCCTCAGAGTCTGGCAATGGGGCCCAGCTGCTCCCTGCTCCTCCCTTGCTCCTCACCCCGGGTCCCCAGCCACCCAGGCACTCCGGGCTGCTCTGAGTGCTGCCCCTTGTCAAGGACTTCATGCTTCTCAACCGCAGTCCAGGCTGCTCCTTGAACTTGGAATCCCTTTTCCCTTTCTTTCTCTGCCCTATGTAACAAGGCTCCGCGCCAATGTCACCTCTGAAAGTTCCAACTCCCACCCCTGAGAGAGTTAACCTCCTTTTTGTACTTATTTGGTCATAGTCCTTAGCACACTATATTGCAATTAATTTCTGTATATTTTATTATTATTTTTATTAAGGTCACATTGGTTTATAACATTCCCACTCCCACTGAGAGCCTTTGCAAGGTAGGGGGCTCATTCTCAGCAATGACTAGTGAATATTCAGCTGCCCCAAATACCAGCTCTGCTGCTCCCTGTGCTCTGAGACTAGAGCGTGAGTCTAAGGTTGAGGTGACTGGCAGGGACCGGAGGGTAAGATCTGGACACCATGAAGACGTTAAGCCTGTGTCCTCCTGCCTAGGCCTCTCTGTGCTGAACCAGACCTAGAGATGTAGCAGGAAGAGTCTGAGCTCAGGAGCCCGACCCCTGGGTCAGATGCCGACTCCAAGATAGTAGCTGTGAAACCCTGGACAAGCCACTGAACCTTGTGAGGCTCTGTGTCCTCCCCTGTAAGATAAAGATAAGAATAGTACCTGCCCCCCAGTGTTGGGGTGAGAATTCAATGAGATAATTATATTCAGAACTCAGCACAATGCCTTGGAGAGAGCAAGCACCCAATAAATGCTGCCACTTTCAGGATTGATGATAGCATTATTTAAAAAAGGAAATCTTACTTACAACTAATGTAGCAGGTTTTAGCCTCAGAGTCACCACTGTGTGACCTTGGATAAGTCATGTCCTCTCTATGAATAGGACTCAAGCTTCTTCATGTCTAAGAAGAGTTGTTACATTAAAACTTCACTGATGTGAGAGCTTTCCCTTCACGTGGACACAAGAGAGGACACTTCTCCTTTAATGGAAATGAACTTACGTTATTGGTATTATTGAGCATTTCCATGCATCTAGAAGGCACCATGGTGAATACAGTGAGTGCAGGAGCAGAGGAGGCTGTGGGCAGGGTGGGGCGTGCAGCTGGAGTGGCGAGCTTTGGAAAAGAAGAGGAGAGCCTGGGAGCAGATGCGGAGGTGCACTGGAGATGTCCCCCTGCACTTCCTCATGTGGAATGTCTTGTGTCCCCTGCCCTCCCCACTCCCTTCCCCTTCTTCCCATCTTTGTACACACTGGGCCCTCACTTCCTTCTATCTAGTTCCTTCTCCTGACATTAACACGCCTTTGCTGCCTGGACTCATCAATCACCTTGTGAGTTTTGAGGGCGGCCCCTGAGCTCTGTGCTGAGTGGGGAGGGCTGCAAGGAGGAGGAAGCCCCCATGTCACGTTGCTGAGTGCAGTCTCCTTTGGTGACAACACAGATGCAAGAGATGGGCTGCGATTCTATCTTCCTCCCACTGAGCTGGGCAGTATGTGGAACCTGGGTCAAGACACGGGGATTTGGCAGCTCAGCCCTGACAGGCAGCTGACCTTCTGGATGCCATGGGCCTGTGTTTACCACTGAGTATGATGTATTTTCAAACAAGTCTCTGAGCCAAGAGAAATAGCTTCTTCATCTAATACTCAAAACTACTGAAGACCGGAGGGCACTGTGAATGACAGGAGAAATGGGGTGAGGAGACGGGGCCCTGGTATTTATTGAATGCTTCTGTGTGCCAGATTTTACAACATAGGCATACACAAATCATTTATGTATATACTTTTAAATAATATACTTAATTATATCTATTTATTGCCTTGACCCCTTTTAAAGACCAAAAGTCCTCTAGAGTCATCTCCACTTGACACAGGAGGAGATAATAACTCCCCAGGTTACACAGCTTCTTAATTTTCAAAGTCTTTCTGACTCTAAATCTATGCTGTCTCCTCCATGTGACACTGTTTATGCCTTTTCCTTCCACACTCTCATTCTCCAGATTACAGATCCAAACATAATATTACAGGATCAGTGTTGGTCCAGGAACAG
>NW_025800897.1:0-1134 GCF_021613505.1 Equus quagga | reverse complement strand
TCTGACACCTCGGAGTTCCCTGGCCACAATCAAACATTTTCCTTCAATACTACTGTCCAAATACTAACTAGATTTGCCTTGTCACAGGTGTATCAAACAAAACAAGTTCCACCAGTAAAGTCCCCAACTTATCGATACACACAGGATGGACCATATCTAATTTGGGATGAATATATTTGGTTCACTCCTACTAGTGGGCAACTCAGTTAAAGGCCACTCTCTGTTGGGAACAAACCAACCACACCTGTGATACATGGCCTAATAGCAGCTGACCTTGGGAAAAAATCCCTTTTATATGTGTTCTTATGTCATAGGCTTAAAAAAAAATACTGGTTAGTTTGGGACTGACTGGGATAGATAGCACAGAATGCATTGCTTAGCCCCTAACGGTGCTCAGTGGATATGTGGTTCCAATTTATTACCTTGGCTGCCACCTGGATGGATTGGATGATGCACCCTAGGCTTTGTCTGGATGCAAGGTAGAACTACATTTCCTATATCTCCTCCTGCTAAGCTACCCAACCTGCAACAACACTGGACCCCCTCTGTCTTCCACTGGTATGACCATCTTTCCGAAATTTTCCTTCCCCAATTAGGAATCGAAAATATCGTCTTGCACATGGAAGTCCTAAACAAATTTACTATGAAGGCATTAAATGATACACAACATAGACTTTCGCTGCTCAATTTAGAAGTATCCCAAGTGTGTAAGGCAGTCCTCCAAATCCAAATGGCACTGGATGTCTTGACAGCAGCACAAGGGGGCACCAGTGTCATTATAAAAACAATGTTGTGTCTATATTCATGACTACCATCAAAATATTTCTGGGTTCCTATCCCAGCCACCAAATTAAATCCATGTCTGACCAACCCTAACTGTAAACGACTCGTTGAACTCCTAGTCAGGACCAGGTTTCTGCAGTACTTCAAAATCTTATTCATTGGGTTAAACATACTGCTTGTATTTCTTATCATAATTTGTTGTCTCTTTCGTTGTTTGTCTTTAGCATGTCAAAAATGTTTCACCTCCTGGACCACCTCTCGTCAAAGGATTCTCTCGTCTCCAGAGGCTCTGTACAACTTGTCACCCTTGAACTCCACCGGTGAAGACTTCTGGTCCACTGAACTTCCTAC
>NW_025800896.1:0-2237 GCF_021613505.1 Equus quagga | reverse complement strand
CCATTCTGGGGCAGGCGTGGGAGGGAGTGTAGAGGCAGATGAGAAGCGAAGTGAGACAGGGCCAGTCTTCCTCAGCAAATACAGGAGCACTTCCAGCAGATGTGAGCCCAGCGATAAACCTCTGTCAAAAGGAAACAAATTAAAAGTTGCAATCAATAGGAAAATTGAACCTCAAAAAAAAATGCCAGTAAGAATAATAAGATACCTACGAATAACCTCACCCCAACAGGTGAAAGCTCTGTAAATTGATAACTAGCAAACCTTTGCGGAAGAAAAATGGGAGAAGACACAAGGAGGTGGAAGGATATTGCATGATCTTGAAATGGAAGAATTAACACACTGGAAACCTCCACACCAGCTAAAGCAATCTCTAGATTACATGAAATCCCAGTCAAAGTTGCAGCTATATATCTCACAGAGATAGAAGCGAGCATCCCAAAGTTTACATCCAGCAACAAAAGGCCCCAAATAACCAAAGGAATCCTGAGGAAAAAGAACAAAGCTCAATGTATCACATTTTCTGATTTGAATATAGAGGACGAAGAACTAGGAATGGAAACGGCACAGGCTGGGATACAAAACAGAGAAACAGAACCATGGAACAGAATCAAGAGCCCAGAGGTATACGCACACATATATGGACAGCCCATTTTCGACCATGGCGCCAAGAGGAGACAGGGGAGAAAGGAAAGTCTCTACAATAAATGGTGCTGGGAAGACTGCAGAGCCTCACCTAAGACAAGGAGAATAGACCACGGTGTTACACCAGGCACAAACACCAACTCGAAATGGATTAAAGTCTTGAATGTAAGACTGGAAACCATGAGACTTCTGGAAGAAAACGCTGGCAGCTTGCTCTTTGTCATCTGTCTTAGCCTCCTATTTGGAGGAAGCCTTTCTGTCTGGGCAAGGGCAATAAAGGAAACAAGAGACAAATGGGACTACATCAAACGCAAAAGCTTCTGCCCAGCCAAGGAAACCATCGACTCAATGCAAAGACAGTACAACCACTGGGAGAGGATGTTTGAAAACCACACATCGGTGAACGGGTGAATAGCCAAAAGATGCAGTGAACTCATATGGGTCCACAAGAGAAAAAAATAAGCCCATTAAAACCTGGGCAGGAGGTGGAAACAGAGATTTCGCCCAAGAACTATAGAGATGGTCAACAGGTGTATGAAAACATGTTCATCATCATTAAGACTCAGGGCAATTGAAATCCAAACGGCAGTGAGATAGCAGCTCAATGTGGTCAGAATGACTATAGGTAAAAAGTCAGGAAACAAGTGTCAGAGAGGAGCTGCAGAGATGGGAAGACTCCTACAGTGCTGCTGTGAGTGTAAGCTGGTGCAGCCACGATGCAAAGCCCTGTGGAATTGCCTCAGACATGTCAGAATCCATCTACTATATGATCCAGCTATTATTCAGTGGCACGTTTATCCAAAGACCTTGGCAGAAGTCGTGCACCGATATATGTGCACCCCTGTGTTCACCCTGGCCTTACTCCCGTTATCCAAGACTTGAAAGCCACCCTGATGCCCATCAAGGCAGAAGGAAGAATAGATAGGGAAGATTGGAGAAGGAAGCTGGGCTTTATGAACACAATGGCATATCTCTGAGCCATAACAAAAGAGAGAATCCAGCCATTAGTGACCAGAAGGATGGTTCTTGAGGGTTTCATTGGAAGTGAAACAGCTCGCAGGGAGAAACTCAAATACCGTAGGAGCTCACTTACAAGGAGAAGAGACAAACAAGGACCAACAAACTGGAAAGCTTTGCGGAAAGAAATTAAAGAAGACACAAGGAAACGGAAGTCTATTCCACGCTCTTCGAATGGAAGAACGAACACACTTGAAACGTCCATATTGGATAAATCAATCTCTGGATTCCACGCAAGCCCCATCGAAGTTTCAGCAATCTTTCCCACAGAAATAGAAGAGAGAATCCTAAAGTTTCTATCCAGCAACAAAGGAGCAGGAACGGCCAAAGGAACCCTGAGGAAAACGAACAAGGCAGCACGTACCACATTTTCGAATTTCCACATATAGGACGAACTGCTAGGTACCGAAACGGCAAAGGCTGGCCACAAAAAGAGGGACATAGACACAAGGAACAGAATTGAGAGCCCAGAGGTCAACTCCCACATATATGGACAGCCCATTGTAGACCAAGTAGCCAAGAGGAGACAGCGGAGAAAGGAGAGTCTCGACAAGAAATGATGCTGGGAAGACTGCACA
>NW_025800895.1:0-1443 GCF_021613505.1 Equus quagga | reverse complement strand
AGGAAGACCAGAATGGGTGTGTCAGTTGGCAATTGCTGCATAACAGATACCCCAGAACTCAGTGGCCAGAAACCTTAAGCATTTATTATTTTTCCTGGGTCTGTGGGTAGCTGACGATTTCTACTGATCAGAGACAGACTGGGATGATCTTGACAGGGCTCATTCTTGCCTCTGATCATCCTTAGTGGGCTAGCTAGGAGCTGGCTTGTCTAGGATGACCTCACTCACATGAGTTATTTTCTGGAGGTCATTGGGGGTGACAGGGATGTCTGGGACACCTGGCTCTCATCCTCTGGCAGGCTGGCTTGGGCTTGTCCATGTGGTAGTTCCAGGGTTCCAAGAGAGGGAGTGCAGAAATGCACAAGCTTTTTAAAGTTCAGGGCTTTAATCGGCACAGCATCATTTCTGCTGCGTTCTCTTGGCTGAGGCAGCTGACAAGGCCCGGTGCAGATTCAGGGGATGGGGAAACAGTCAGAGCTGCAAAATTCCGTCGCAAAGAGTGGAGAACAGAGGAGGTGAAGAAATGTGACCCTTTCGGCAGCTCTTCCCCAGAAGCAGTAGAGGGAGAGCTTTCATTTGCTGCTCACTTACTGTCTGCCAGATTCCACGTGCTCTCTGATTTCATCTCACCATGATCCTCTCAGATAGATAGCCTTATCTCCATTTTCCAAATGCAAAAGATAGGGGTCGGAAGGGTTATGTCTGAGCCATGTTGCCACAGCCAGGAAGAACAAGAGCGGGGATGTGAATTCAGCCTCTACTACTCTGCCCACGCCTCCAGTGGTTCCCAAACTTTGCTGGGTATCAGAATCACAGAATCACTCGGAGATGTTCAAAAAATCTGAAAGCCTGGCTGCCACTCCCAGACACTCTGTTTTAACTGGTCTGGCTGTGACTTGGGCTTCGGGGTTGTTAAGAGGTGATTTCACTGTGCTGTGAAACGGGGGATTCCCCTGCACTATTCCCTTCAGCCTGAGACTCAGGCTCAGCTCACAGCCCTTGGGCTGGACTGAGGGGTCTTCTGTTTCCACAGCCTGTGCTCTGGGAGGGACAGCAGGGAGGAGGAGCAGAAGACAGTGGAGTCCAAAGAGCTGGAGGGACAGTCGGAGTTCGTTTCGCCAAAGGAAGGTGAGCCCTGCTGGTGAACTCAGTTCCCCTTCAGAACCTTGTCTTCGTGGCTGCCGACCTGGTCCCTCACCTCCAGAGCTTCCCTAGAGAGTCAATCAGGAAAGGTCAGGTGGAGACAGGAACTGTGGGGTCTTCTCAACCCTCTCACTTTATAGAGCATCTGGACAGGGCCAAGACTTTTGTTTCTTTTCTGCTTTCTGTCCCTCTTTTCTTTCTCTCATGTTATTATCACACTGCCCCCTGAATTCCATCTTCCATCATTTTCCTCCCTGTCCCCCGACTCTTCAGTCCTAAGTCTGCCTTATTTGTCCTCAT
>NW_025800894.1:0-4287 GCF_021613505.1 Equus quagga | reverse complement strand
AAGTATGCCATTCAAGGCTTTAATCCATTTCGAGGTGGTGTGTGTGCCAGGTGTAACATCACGGTCTACTCTCGTTGTGTTCCATGTGGCTGTGCAAGCTTCCCAGCACCGTTTATTGTAGAGACTCTCCATTCTCTGCTGTCTCCACTTGGCTCCCTGGTCCAAAATGGGCTGTCCATGTACGTTTGAGTTGGGCTCTGGGCTCTCGATTCTGTTGCATGGGGCTGTGTGCCTGTTTTTGGGCCCAGACTGTGCCGTCTCAGTACCTAGTGCTTCGTCCTATATGTTGAAATCGGAAAGTGTGCCACGTCCTGCTTTTTTCGTTTTCCTGAGGATTCCTTTGCCTATTCAGGTTCTCTTGTTGCTGGCTAGAAACTTTCAGATTCTCTCTTCGATCTCTGTGGCCAATATTGCTGCAAATTTGACTGGGATTGCATGGAATCCAGAGATTCCTTTCTCTGGAATGGACGTTTCAAGTGTGTTAATTCTTCCATTCCTAGAACCTGGAATATCCTTCTTTCTCCTTGTGTCTTCTTGAATTTCTTTCCCCACACGTTTGCTATTTTTGATTGGCATAGCTTTCACCTGTTTTGCTAAGGTTCTTCATAAAGATCTTATTCTTCTCACTGGCAAGCTGTTTTTTTTTTTTAGCTTCAGTTTTTCTATTCTTTGCAACATTCAATTGGTTTTGTTTTGGCAGAATTGCATTGCTGTCCTCACATCCGCTACAATGCTCCTGTGTTTGCTGTGGAAGTCTGGCCCAGTCTAACGTCCCTTCCTATCTGCCTCTACACTACCTCAGATGGCTGCCACACAATGACTGAAGCAGTGGTGAGGTGGCTCAGCCCCATAATTCCACCCAGCCCACTCCGGGCCACTGACACAAAAGGTGCGGACCTCACCGCTGCACCACTGGCCAGCCCATTTCCTGTTCCATTGGCAACCTGCAGTTGAGTGCAATGGGACTTGAATATGCTACTTGAGCCCAACTCTGACACTGTGTAGATGAGGCCAGGTTGTTTTTCGGGTCCACTGTGCTGTCAGAGGATTTGTCATAATCGTGTCTCTGCTGTCCTGGCAAGCTTCATGGACACACGGTTTCATGGCCCGCTCGGAACAGTCTCATAACTCACCCTTCCCACTTAGCCCATGCTTGACCTTCGCTGCCGTCTTTTGGCTTGTGAATTTCTCTGCTTTTCAAACGTTCCAGCAGAGTCTGTCTAAAGACGGACATCATCTTTCATTGTGGATTATCCAGGTGTGATTTCTGTCTGCCTTCCATTTTCTGGGACCTTTTTTTCTTTTCCATAGTATAGTCCTCATGGTATTTCTCAGCTCTCCCCCTTAGACATGCTTATCAGTCCGTTCCCCTTCATTCCAAGTGATTCATTTTGCATTTCTGGAATCACCGTATGTTCTCTAGGCCGAGGTGTGAGTGGTTTCGTGACTCTTGGCTGTTGTCTTTGAATTTGCACCGGTCACTTGAAGGAGTCTTTGGTGTCTTAGCCTAGGTCAAACTAAGCACTGAGAACACGTGGTCATCTGGGTTGGTTTGATATCCTGAGGTCAGAAACTCCAAATTCGAGGTGGTCCTGGCATCCCCCTTCACGGACACAATGTTTCCAAGACAAATTAGACAAATCTGATGAATTCCTCTCTCCAGGAAAGATATTTTTCTCTTTTCCGGATTTGGGAAGTTTCGAACTTGACCTCTGATCCTTGAACGTTCCCCTAGATTCCGTCTAGATACGGGCATACTTTATTTCTATAAGCTGTGCCATTTGTTTGCCTTACATCCTCTGCCCTGGCCTGTTTATTTTTCTTGAAACAGAATTGTAATGTTCTAATTTTCAGCCCACTTCCTTACATATGGTGTGAAAACACATAATCAATGATCCTTCTATGGCAAGAGGTGGGGGAGAGAATTTCGTTGGAGGCAAACTGAGCACTCTAGCCTGTGAGGGAAGCCTTCACGAAGGAACGAAGCCCTGTGGAAAAGGGTGCTTTTCAGCACCCTTGTAGAGCACTTCCAAACAAAGAGACATAGCCCAAGCATGACAGGGCTCCATTCCTTCAAGGCTTCCAAGACATCTCTTGGGACACATTAGCATGTACCCAGTGGGGCCCCCTGACGCCAGAGCTATGGAAAGTGAGACTGATCTGCAAAGAATGCCAGGGGCCCAGGAAAGGAGGCATCGAGTCTTCTCTTCAACGTCCTCAACACCTCATTCTTGACTTTGGCTTATGCTTAAGGCAGAAGGACCATGTAGGTCTGATAAGGCCCAAGTCCGGCCTCTTGCTTCCAATCAAGTTGCAAGCTTGAATCAGCATGGCCTCCCCATAGACTTGAATAGATGACAACGTTCTCCTCTCAGTGCTTGTCCCTCTATTCTCGCTTCTTGCCAAGGATTCCTTTCTTACCCTCGAATCAGCGTCTGTTTTATGTCTTCCAGTTTCTGTGTCTGCTTTCTGTTTTTCAAAGCTGTTTCTGGGTATCCCTCCCTTTAACAGCCTAGCCTAGGCCAATCCTCAGTCTGTAATCGTACGGCCATCTTGGCGGACATGATCCTCGTGATGTCATAAACAACTTCAAAATTCGAAGTTGTCCTGACAACCTGTGTGCACACAGAGTTTCAGAGCCATCTCAGGCCAGTCTGACTCCTCACCCTTTCCAGGAAGGATAGTTTTCCTTTTTCGCGATTTCTTGTCAGTTTCTGACTTTCTCCTCGAACTTTGGAAGGCCTGCTACATTCTCTCTAGACACTGGTTTCTGTCCTGTAAGATTGTCCTGGGTTTTACCTCTTACATTTTATGTAGATGGCCAAGGGGGTGGACGTTCCCCAGAGAAAGTCCTGGACTCTCTCCCAAGTTGAAGTTGCCCGGGCAATCCTCTGATGCACAATGATCGTGTCATCCCCTAGCACTCTGCCCTTTGCACCTTGGCAGGTCACATGTTTTCCTTCCTTCTTCCTTTGGGGAAGTGTACCAGATGCGTTCATGGATTGTAAAAGCCTCACGGTTCTTTTTCTGGTGCGTATTGATAACGTGACCTCACCATTGCTACTTACTTTATGATCCCTGTCTGCACCGTACCATGAAATCTATATTTCCTAACACTGCTAATGTGATCTGCACCCGTGATGTGAAACAGTGAGGCCTGGGGCCCAAGGGGAACGTGGGCACTTAACCGATCCACCACAGGGCTGGCCCTGAACTGTTCTTTTGGACCAACCTTTTGCCTGAACTTCCGAAGTCGTTGGCCTGTTTTGATTAGTCCTGAAGGTGATTAGTAGTAACAGCATGGACGGTAACATTTTCCCTTGGTTCATGGTTTTAGGACTGATCATGTTCTCTCGGTAGTATTCCTCTTCAACTCTTTTGAATGATCTACCTTTCTCTAGCATCAGTAAGCATTTTGAGGTGATTTTCCATCCATGAAAGTTCACCTTCTCTAATCTCTTTCAGCCTCCAAAGCTTTATGGCGTCATTCTGGACCTCTTTTTTGATTTTTGATTTTAGGTGAGTTTATTGCCATAACCCTGCATTAGAACATCCTATATCTTTCAGATTTGCATCCTCATCTATTTAGACTTCTGTGTAGGTTACATCATCTTCAGTGGCATAAGCCTAATGGCAGGCCCTAACTGCACTCTTGTGCCTAATCATCTCTTTCACCCTCCCACACCACCCCGCTTTTCTCTGGGAATGTGCAATCAAATGTCCTTTGTCACCTGTTTGTTACTGCTTGCTTTTTCTTCTCCTTGTAAGTGAGATCCTATGGTATCTGACATTCTCCCTGGGGCTTCTTTCTCTTCCCCGAAAACCCTCACAGCTATACAGGTGATCACAAATGGCTGGATTGCATCTTTTGTTCTGGTTGAGTGGTATGCCATTGTGTGACTATAGCCTATCTTTCTTCTGCCTTCGTCCCTTGCTGGGCACCAGGGCGGCTACCTAGCCTTGGATAGTGGGAGTCAGGCTATGCTGAACCCAGCGGTGCACATGTCTTTATGCTGTAGTGTTTCTGAGTTCTTAGGATAAACAGGCCGCAGGGGAATAGCTGGATCATATGTCACATCTATTCTTAAACTTCTGAGGCAGCACCACACCTCTTGGCGTAGTGGCTGCACCGGATTACACTCCCACCGGCAGTACAGGAGGCTTCCCTTCTGCCATCTCCCCTCTGACACTTGCTGTTTTCCGTCTGGTTCCTTATAACCATTCTCAGCACAGTGAGCTGCTTTGTCATTCCAGTTTGGATTTGCATGGCCTGAGATTTAATGATGG
>NW_025800893.1:0-6959 GCF_021613505.1 Equus quagga | reverse complement strand
CACTTACTTTGGAGACAATCGTGATTTTCAATGTCTGATTTCTTAATGAGTCAGAAGTATTTTTCAAGGTAAATTTTGCTTCTTGAAAAGAGCTCAGTACTTTATTTTCATTTTCTACATGCTATGGCTTTTTACATTAAATATTCAGGCATCTCTCCACGGCATAACAGTCAAAACTGTTATTTTTGAAAGGATTAAAGTAGATATATAGAGAAAATTTTAAGCTATATCATCAAAGGACTGTTTTCATGAAAAATAATACAGTATAAATATTGACCAGAATTAAAATTGAATATTAAGTAAACACATATTGGTTTCAAGGAGACGTATACAAATTTTTTCCTAGAATACCATATCAAATGTTTTTTTAAGATTTTATTTTTCCTTTTTCTCCCAAAGCCCCCCAGTACGTAGTTGTGTATTTTTAGTTGTGGGTCCTTCTAGTTGTGGGATGAGGGACGCCGCCTCACCATGGCCTGATGAACGGTGCCATGTCCGCGCCCAGGACTCGAACCTGCGAAACCCTGGGCCGCCCAAGCGGAGCACGCAAACTTAACCACTCAGCTACAAGGCTGGCCCCTCAAATTTTTTATATAGTTCTATTTCTTCTTTACATATTAAACTTCACATTTGGTCTGAAAACATAACAGTTATTTCCATCCACCCTTGTCCAATTAGTTTGAATTTGCCATTCCTTTGTTAAAGAGTGTACTTTGCATTTTCTGATGGCTTTATAATTTTGTTAAGTATTATATTATATTTTAGGATAATATATTTAAATTGTCTTGATACTATGTATCACTTGCTTCCTAATGTAATTTTTATATTTATTCATGTACATTTATAAATAAATATGGACACCAATTTCTGAATATCTCCCATACCACAAGAAAGTTATTATCACTAATTTGTGGCTTTTGGGTGTTTTTCAGTCATTTTGCACTTGTGACTATTCTTTTCTGACAGTATCATATCTTTGATACTTTATTCCCTTCAAATATTATATATTATTATCTGGTTTATACGTTCTTATTTAACATTATCATTTTCTACTCTTTAAAGGCAACTACACTTTCTCAAAATTCCTATTTTGCAGTGTTCCAATTTGTGAAGCGATCTGCATGAAGAGGGCCTCTTTATTACAGGCTGCTTTTAATTCCATACTTATTTACATAGTGTTTATTATCTGCATATCACACAAGAATGTAATTACCATGAAAGAATCTGTTGTTGGTATATAGCTGACTCTCAATAAGTACTGTTAATTGAGTGGATGAATGAATATTTGCGCTCACACAGGGCTATGTTCTGCATTAATGAGACTACAAGTTCAGCTGCTGCAGCAAAGAATCAGAATAACAGTGACCTGAGAAATAGCGGGTGTCAATATGTCAGGGATTCAAGTACCTTCTAACTTATTGCTCTGCCATTTTACGTCATTACTCAAATTTACATGGCCCACAAGGGATGACAACCGAAGCTGTGTTTGAGCCAGTGAGAAGAGGAAAAAGACACTTGTGAGGGCATGCTCTTTCATTTCAGGTCATGCATCCATCACTTCGATTAGCACTACCTTAGTCAGAACTGGTCACACGTCCTCAATCCGCCACAGGAAAGTCTGGGATTCTAGTCTTTATTCTAGTGGCCCAGCGTCCAGATAAAATTTAAGGATCTGTTACTCAAGCAAGAGAGGAGGTTGTAGCAGCCTCTGCCCTTTAACCTGTTTAAACCATTTATTCTTATACATAATTTTTAATTTTCAGCCTTTGACTTTTTAAAAAATAAATTAACCACACTATTGAGATTCTTAAAAATAAAAGAAAGTGCAACCCACTCAACTCATTTTACCTCGTGAGAAAATGTGATAGTTTAAATTGTTCACAACTGCATTGGAGGAAACCAAAACCTTTTCCTTTGTATTTTCCTTCTAATTTCAATGGCAATTAATCATGTTACCTAAATCCAGAGAAAATAGCTGAATCAACTACATCAAACATATATTCACACATACATCTATATACATATGTTCATACTATGCACACACACGCACATTACTTCTCTACTCATAAAGACATTTAAATCTTCTCAAAACTCCAATGGTCTCCAATGTATCAATTCGTAAAGTTTTTGATAGCTGTCTGCATGAAGTGCTCCTGTTTACTTTTTTGTGGATTGGCTTCCAATATGGTGTTTTAAACTTCTTACATCAGCTGCAAAGATAGACACTGCACCCCCATCCATACATTTTTAAGGGGCAACAAAAGAAGGTAGAAAATAGGCAATTGCTTATAAAAAATAGAAAGCCCTAAATATTGTGGTAAGAGACATGAGATAGGTCGTTGGTGATTTTTGTATGACAATTTTAAAAGGATACAGAGAAAACAATATTTTATACTATTATTATAAATCATATATAAGCTTATTAAAGAGATACATGATAATAGGAATGTGCAAAAGCTTCATGCATTTTAGAGAGATTGTGGCCCCCTGACACATAAAGTTTCTGCACAAAGTAACCAGAAACCATGTCATTTTTATTAATCTTAAAAATCAATCTTAAACAAATAAGAATTGATATGAGTCAGCCTGTGGTAAACACCAATATGACATGGTGTTGTTTGGTTGATAGGTACTTAAGAAGACCAAAGATTTCATATACTCCTCAGGGGCTTTCTTGGCCTTTGATAACATGGTTAAAATACACTATTTTTTTCCTGGAATTTAGTTTACTGCGAGGTACCCTTTAATGTTGTACAGCCACAAATCCTCTAGGAAGTTAATAAAATAGTTCTTAGTGGCTGTTAGTTCAGCCTTATTGCAAGGATTAAACTGCCCTGTTCTTAATTGCAGAGGAGAGACCGCTGTTGAAGCTTTTTCACTTGTAATAAAATAGTCTCTAAAGAATAATGATGGGATTAGGCAGGAACCATTCACCTCTTGTCTTCTAAGGGAAATGCCTTTTGTTTCCATGCAGACAGATTTTATGTGATATGATGAAAGGTACATGAGAGAAGGAGAGAAGTTCAGTGGTGCAGAGTTTCACTCAGAGGTTAATATGACACGACATCTCATTTGATTCCAGGGGAATCGTGATTAGTACAGTTGAATAAGTAGCATTCTCTCACAACAGTCAATTAAACATCAGCAATTTTGTCAACAACGTAAAACTGGTGCTGAATAGACACACGATGTTTTTCTCCATTTAATGCTATCATTAAGATGTTTGCTCCTAAGTTTCAGTATTCAGACTAACACTACCGTCTATAAGCTCCGATCTACTTGGTGAGAGGGCGATTGTTTATATTCATATTAAGATTCAAAAAGATAGAATCTAGTGACAAACTATTGAAATACTTTAATAAATATATAAATGTCTATACATCAGCAAATGTTCTTTTCTTTTTTCCAAGAGTAAGTTGTGGGTGTTTACTATGTTCTGGGCTTTTGTTCTTTTCTCTTTTTTTAAACATATATTGGCTTATTTGACCTTCACAATAACCATATAAGGTAGGTACTATTATCTTCTTTATCTTTTACTCTGATTGTAAAGATGCAATATAATTTCACCAATGTCACTGTTAAGTTTTGAAAGAAGATTCATCTTATATATAAGTAAATCAGCTGCAGTTTTGCTAATTAACAATATGTAGATCATCCATATTATAGTTATTTGTTCTCATCATGAATAAATCCACCTTGCCCTGCTGCTACGGCACAAAACATTAGGTATGTCCCCAGCAGAAGGTTCAGAAAAAGAGGAAAATGGAAATAAGTTTGGGTGAGATCTTAAGATGTTATGGGCCTTGACATACCATTAGTGCATATGATCTCATGTCAGTTCTCCACAACTCTTGGAAACAAATTTTTCTCAGATGGGAAAGTGTATACGCACCAAGAGTGAAATTCAACACATTCAGGTTAATTCAAGCAGCTAATCAGTGCTGGAGCCTGATTTGGACTCAGGACTGAAGACCCTTCCTACACTCCCATGACGCCCACTCAGATTACCCAGGTCTTTGTGTCTAGATTTCATATCATCTCTTTCTTTCTTCTGTGTCTGATTGGCTCACAGTCTCAAACTGCTAGAAAAGTTTTCATGATTTTCTGTAATCCATTCCAATGTGGCTTTTCTTTGTTTCATATCATTGGAATATTATCAATTTCCATTATCATATTTTCAGTTGTTTCAATCTACAAAAGCATTTTAAGACAAAATATTTGTTTTGTTTGTCAGGAAAAAAATAAATAGCCATATATATGCTATTTGGCAACTAATGCTTAAAAATATCCATAGAGATAGAAATGAACCATTTAGTGTTCTGATACATTGTTGCATATTTAAATATATTACCAAGGCAAAGAAATCTTATTCTTAGGGAATTAAATGCAGGGTTTCTTCTCAGTTTTCTGCCTTAGACATGATTCTAATACAGTTGAGGAGTAGGCTAACTAATCACTTTCAAATATAGACTTAGAAAAGTCAAAGCTATAGAGGCTCATGTCCACATCTTAGCTAAAAGGTGGTTGATTATACCGCAAAATAAATTTCCAGCACATTTATTACAATTTATGAACATGTGGTACAGATAATCTTTACAATGACTCACAAAAATTGGGAAACTCTAAGTCCCTACCTCATTCATCTGACTGTGTTTATGAAGCGCGTGAAGTAGGAAAGTTGAAGAGGTCAGAAGCAGCTGTTTGTGGTCTTGTGTTCACAGTTGATAGAGATTCATGACTCTTCCTCCTCCTCCAAATTATGGAGATTTTGTAGGACATTGACAAGCCACCAATGTGTACACTATTTTCCTATTCTGTATACTCACTTCCTGCTTGACTAGGTCCAAATGAAAAAAATAAGTATTAAAATTGATATATTTCTCATGCACCTATTCACATTTATCCTATTTTGTCATAATATGTCCTATATTATTCTATATAAATCTACCAAACTTATCTCTTTTATAACAAATATGCTATTGGTATGTTGTGATATATCTTTGCTTGGAACATAGTATATTTTTACCTATTTTTTTTAATTTCCCACTAGATACAGCACTTTTGATCTTTGCAAATGCATAGAGAAAGTGGTATTTGGCCTGATCTTTGAAAAATACTAGATGTTTTTCAGAAAGACAAAGGAAGGATGTCTCAGGATGAGCAAATAAATTACACTAGTAAAGGCATGGAAGTAGCAAGGTATGGTGTGGATTAGTACAAACAGCGTGTTTCAGGGAGGTAGAAGGAATTGCCAGAAAATTAAGCTAATGTTAAACACTGTGACAAGAGCAAGTGTAACAGCAAATCTTTAAAAAACTTGAATTTTCCCTGATGCCAAATGTGAAAGAGAACCTTTTCCCTCTCCCTTCTCTTAGAGCATTTCCCTGTAATTGTAAATCCTTTCTCTCTCTCTTTGAAATACATGTACATCTTTTAAAAGCTAAATAAGCCTCTTGCTAGTTTTGCATCCCAGGAAGCTTTCTTGGGGGCCTCGGAGACATCTTTCTGAAACGTGGACATCAGCGAGGATTGTACCCTACCTCCCTGTTTCTGTGTTTCTAGGTGCCAGTCTGCAAGTGCTAATTTCCTGCTTGTCTGAGAAATAAGAGGTTATTTTTCCTATTGGATAAAATAACTAGCCTGTGTGTAATGGATTGCATCTGCCTAGCTACATAAAAGCATGAGATTTCTTTCTGTCTTGGCAATCTCTTTAGCCGACGGCCTGTGATGAACATTGCAGTCTGGTTTAATGCTTATTCAATAATAAAACTATTTTCTCTCTTTTTTACTTTGTGGAGAGGATTTCTGGGATGGCAGATTTTATTTTCAATAATTTCCCCAATACAAGACACCGAAAACTTTGTGTGCCTTGTTCAGAATGTTGAGATTCCTTATTAGAAAAGCCCACTGAAGTTTTGAAGCGTGACGATATGAATAGATAGGTGTTTTCAACATAAATTACAGTGGTAATGTAGATATTGATTTATCAGAAAAGGCTAAAGACAAATAAATATTTTAAGAAATATAGTAGTGTATACAAAAGTTTAGAGTCTAGCTTAAATTAGTGATTCTGGGGGCAGAACTGTCTAGGACAGATGTAAAAGTCTTTGTGAAGATAGAATTAACAGAATATAGTGCAACGCGTACTGGGGATGTTGTGAAGATAACAATAATTTATGACAAAGGATTTGATATTAGCTTTTGTAACCAATATTAAGTAATAATAACTAGCAGTTACTGAGTGATTACTATGCACTGTTGCAAGTGCTTTTATGTAATAACATTACCCTCACCACAACCCCATGAAGTAGATTTTATCACCACCTTACAAATGAAGATACTGACACAAACTTTCGAGCAACTTGCCAAGGGTTACAAAACAGACTTGAGAAGCCATAGTAAATAGTCATTGCAATAAGGATTGGAATGAAATAGATATATCAATCAATTGAACATAATTAGATCAATTAGCAAAGAATTTCATGGGAGCATGTATAAATTTGGGATGTTAACAGGTATTAAGACCAGTTGGAGAAAAAGATCAACAGAACCATTAATCCAAGAATATTCTTTCAGACAGATTACTTCTTGGAAGACTGGCCTATTTATAACTTTTGTAAGGCTGACTAAAAAAGTACTAGGTTATGGGGCTGGCACCGTGGTCAAGCAGTTAAGTTCACGAGCTCCGCTTCGGTGGCCCAGGGTTTCCCAGTTAGGATCCTAGGTGAAGAATGGCATGGCATCACTCATCAGGCCACACTGAGGCAGCACCCCACATGCCACAACTAGAAGGACTCACAACTAAAAATATATACAACTATGTACTAGGGGGCCTTGGGGAGAAAAAGCAGAAAAAAAAATATTGGCAACAGCTGTTAGCTCAGGTGCCAATCTTTAAAAAAAAAAAGGACTAGGTTATAAGGTATGGGTGTGCCCACTAGAGCACGAAATATAAACCA
>NW_025800892.1:0-1490 GCF_021613505.1 Equus quagga | reverse complement strand
ATGTACAACATGTGTGTACAGAGCACTGGGTAGAGGTCACCTGGATTGTGGTGGCCAATACCAAGGAGCTCAAGTTTACATCCTTCCCATGACCAACACAAGCAACTTGAAGATAGAAAGCTCTGCAGCTCCAGATACCAATACCACACTGTTTAGCCCTCACACTAACCTGCATCCTTCTCCACACCCTGCCCCAGGGTTTGTCATTCTGGGAGTGATGAGTGATTTCAAGGGGCCATGGATTCTCCAATCCTATGATTGGACATCATATGATGTGATGTCCTAGGGTGAGGGTACAAACCTTCCACGACATTCTTTTGTGGGCTCCAAAAAGGAAAAGGACCTCTACATTTACTGAATGATTTGTTCTCAAATCTCATCTAAAATTTGTCCATTGCCAGGAATGACCTCTACCCTTCTTCAGCAAAAAAAGTCCTGCTTGGCCCTTCAGATACTCGGAATTCTAAGATGTCCTCCAAGCTCCTTCCCCTACCCCCATGCACACATGCTGCACAATCCCTGGGACTGTAAATATGATGTATTTTTACTCCTGTGGTTGTGTTATGTTATAGGGTACAGTCCAATTTAGGAAAGGGAGATTATCCAGGGTGAGTCTGGCCTTATCAGGGGAGCGCTTCAAAGTGACTGAGCTCTTCCTGAAGTCAGAGATTCCACACGTGAGGGAGATTCAACTTGAGGAAGATTCTCCACTGCTGGCTTTGAGAATGGTAGGGGCCATGTGACAATGAATGTGGGCAGCCTCTCGGACCTGAAAGCACCCCCCATCTGACAGCCAGCAGGGAAACAGAGACCCCAGTCCTACAAGTACAAGGGGCAGAGCTCTGCTACAACTAGGTGAGCTTGAAAAAAAACCCTGAACTCTAGATGAGACCGCAGCCCAGCCAAAACCTTCATTTTAGACTTGTGAGATCCTGAGCAAAAAACCCGGCCATGCTGTGCTCACTTGTGACCTATAGAACTATGAGCTAATAAAGGTATGTCGTTTAAAGTCACTAAATTTGTGTCAACTTGTCATGCAGCATAGATGACTAATCCAGCACTCAAGGCCCATTTTCCTCCCAGGATGAAATTGATAGTTGGTGCAGTTGGTGGGATAGGGCAGGGTTGACTGACACAGAGGAGTGTCCCAAAGGAATGGATTTGAGGACTTCCTGGAAAAGATCCCAGGGATAGCAGATCAGGAAGCACAGACAGAGGAAAAGAGAGGTTCGGTTCAAGGCAGATGTCCCACCACCCTTGCTTTCAGACCATAACAGTCTGGGAAGTCTCTTCTAGTTCCAAGTTCTGCCCTCAGAGACATGATGGACTTCAGCGACCAGACTTTCAGGGCTGATCAACTGGCTGCTGGCTGGACTTGGCCAATATCTCTGTGGGGCAGATAAGAGGTGGTGAAAGGGCTGAGATCACCCAGGGGTGAGCAGCCCAGGAGATAGAGACCTGGACCGTTGCTCTGTGAAATCAGCCTCAAC
>NW_025800891.1:0-1291 GCF_021613505.1 Equus quagga | reverse complement strand
TCAAGTAGCATATTCAAGTCACATTCCACTCAACTGCAGGTTGGCAATGCAACATGTAAAGGGCCGGCCAGTGTTGCAGGGGTGAACCCACGTGTTCTTGGTCGGCCAGCCGTGGTCGGGAGCGTGGAATCCTGGGGTGATCCTCCTGATGGTTGTTACAGCCATCTGGGGCAGGCGTCCGAGCTAGTGTAGAGGCAGTTGGGAAACGACGTTAGACAGTGCCTCTCGTCCTCAGCAAGTACAGCAGCATTGTCAGCTGATGTGAGCATAGCAATAAACGTTTGCCAAAACAGAACCAATTAAAAGGTGCAAAGAATAGAAATAATGAACCTCAAAAAGGGAAGCATGCCAGTAGGAGAAATAAGATATCTAAGACTATGCTTCACCAAACAGATGCAAGCTATGTAAACCAAAACATGGCAAAGCTTTGTGGAAAGAAATTCCAGAAGACCTAAGGAAACGGAAGGCTATTTCATGCTCTTCGAATGGAAGAACTAATACACTTGAAACGTCCATACCCCATAAAGCAATCTGTGGATTCCATGCAATCCCAGTCCAAGTTGCAGTATTCTTTCTCACAGAAATAGAGAGAGGATAGTAAAGCCTCTATCCAGCAGCAAAGGAATCTGAATACCCAAAGGAATCCTGAGGAAAACGAACAAAGCATGACATATCACACTGTCTCATTTCCTCATGTAGGACGGAGCGCAACGAACCAAAATGGCACAGCCTGGGTCCAAAAACAGGCACACAGACACATGGAACAGAATCGAGAGCCCAGAGGTCAACTTACGTACATATGGACAACCCATTTTCGACAAAGGAACCAAGAGGAGACAGCGGAGAAAGGAGAGTCTCGACAAGCAACGGTGCATGGAAGACTGCACAGCCACATGTAACACAATGAGAGTAGACCATGATGTTACACCAGGCACACACACCACCTCGAAATGGATTAAAGCCTTGAATGGAAGACTTGAAACCGTGCAACTTCTAGGAGACAACCCAGGCAGCTTGCTCTTTGCCATCTGGCTTAGCCACCTATTTGGAAGAAGCATGTTTGACTAGTCAAGGGCAACAAAGGAAGCAAGAAACAAACGGGACCTCATACACTGCAGAAGCTTTTGCCCAGACAAGGAAACCATCAACTCAGTGCAAAGTCAGCACAACAACTGGGAGAGGATGTTTTCAAAACACACATCAGAGAAGGGGTTAAGAGCCAAAAGATCCAATGACCTCCTACATCTCCAAAAGAGAAAACGCAACAAGCCCACTAAAACCTGGGCAGAAG
>NW_025800890.1:0-1406 GCF_021613505.1 Equus quagga | reverse complement strand
TCAACAAGAAACCAGACAGAAGCTTTGAGCTGCCTCCTGCTCACTTCCCTCCCCAAGCCTTGCCTGCAGGGCCACTTTGCGTGTTGGATAGAGCTACTGCAGTCAATGACAAGATGGAGCTGATTCTTGGAGGCCAGTTGGCCGCTCAGGCACCTCTACCCCAAGGAAAGTCTCCTTTAGGTCACACAATCCACAATCTGAAAGCCACAGCTTACTGACCCTGGAAATTCCATTTCATGAACATCCAGTGGAGGTATGGAGCAATGGCTGAGGGTGTGTGTTCTGGAGTCTGACAGTCCAGGTTTGAATCTAGGATCTATCACTTACTAGCTGTGTGACCCTGAACAAGTTCCTTCACCTCTTTGTACCGTTTATCAAGTGGGGATAACAGTACCTACATCACTAGGTAGTCAGTATGTAGTGGACATACTGTGAGCTGCCTGACTCCCTTACCACCTTCCTGAAGTTTCTGGAACTCCTCCTCCTATGAATCTTGGTGGGGAGAGGGCCTCTCATTATTGAAGATGAAAGAGCCAAACAGGTTCCCAGCCTCCTTTACAGCTAAGGGATATGGCTCGACTCTATTAAACAGAAGCATCCATTCAAGCCTTTGAATGTGGACTTAATGACCAAAAAGTGGGGGCCACGAAGACCTCTCTCTGGTTATGGCAATGGCAATATCACATTCCTGGCACTGCAGTGGCCATAGTGTTAGAAGATGGACCCAGAGTCCATATGGTCCCGGCCAGGGGGTCTGAATTATAGCAGCGGCAGGGGGGGTCCTCCCCAGACCTGTCCTGTGTCCTGGTTTTGGCCCCAAGTCTGCTTCTGTAGCCCTTCCTGAACTTTTATTAGCTACCTCACTTCCTTTAAACAAACTCATTTTTCTACTCGGATCAACCAGGGAGAGTTTTTTTTGCCTGCCACTAACATCCCTGAGCGATGCAGGAACTGACATTAGTTATTGCTCAACAAATGACAGCTACTCATATTAATAGGCAGAAGTGATCAAGGTCTTTGGGGCTGACCCACATTAATCAAACTCTCAAGAGACCAATGTCTATATCTGGTCCCAATAACATCCTTTAGGTTGACCTATGCCAACAAGGGCCCTCTGATCAGCACATTCTCTCCTTGTATCACAAGCTACAGTGCGCTCAGTAGACCTAGAGTTTTTTATTGAGGTTATGGTAGTTTACAACCTTGTGAAATTTCAGTTGTACATTCTTATTTCTCAGGCATCTTATAGGTGCACCACTTCACCTTTTGTGCCCACCCCCCACCCCTTTTTCCCCTGGTAACCACTAATCTGTTCTCTTTGTCCATGTGTTTGTTTATCTTCCACATATGAGTAGAGTTATACAGAGTTTGTCTTTCTCTATCTGGCTTAATTCACTTAACATAAT
>NW_025800889.1:0-5991 GCF_021613505.1 Equus quagga | reverse complement strand
ATGTACATATAGCTTGAATTCTTTTTTTAGATCTGGAAGGCCCAAGGACGGTGCAGTCAACAACTTTTGCTTTAAAGCCTCAAATGCCTGCTGGCATTCTCCTGACCATACGAGGGGATCTGTTTCTTTTCCCTTCAAAGCATCGTATAATGGTTTGGCTATCAATCCAAAATTGGGAATCCAGATCCGGCAAAACCCTGCCATACCTAAGAATCCCCTTAACTGTCTTCTATTTTGAGGAGCTCTCACCTGCAAAATCCCCTGTCGTCGGTCAGACATTAAGTTGCAGGTGCCTTGGCTTATTTGAAAACCCAAATAGGCCACTTGTTGTTTACAGATCTGGGCCTTTGTGGGGGATACCTTGTAGCCACACCAGGCAAGGTGATTTAGTACTATGATGGTGTTGTTCAAGCAGTGCTGGTAACTAGGACTTGCTATCAGCAAATCATCAACATATTGTAGTAATGTTCCCTGATTGAGTTGGAGTCCGCTCAAGTCTTTTGCCAAAGTTTCATTAAACAGGGTAGGGGAGTTCTTAAACCCCTGAGGCAACACAGTCCAACAATATTGGTTGGTGGCCCGTGTATCTGGGTCTTGCCACTCGAAGGCAAACAATAGTTGAGATTTCATTTCCAATGGAATGCAAAAGAAAGCATCCTTAAGGTCCAACACTGAAAACTAGCCATATTCCCCTGGTACAGTAGTTAATAGTGTACAGGAGTTTGGTACTGTTGGATGTATATCCTGTACAATGTCATTAATGGCTCTTAAATCCCGCACAAACCGGTACTCATCTGAGTGTGGTTTCTTAACTGGTAAAATAGGCGTATTGTATGGTGATTGGCAGGGCCTTATCAGCCCACGCTGCAAAAATCTTTGCAAAACCGGTTGAATACCTTTTAAGGCCTCTTTCTTCAGGGGATATTGTTTCTTTCTTGGACAAGAGGCTCCTTTTTTAAGTTCAATTCTTATTGGGGTGGCAGATCGAGCTCGTCCGGGCACTCCGTCAGCCCAGACGGCTGTGCTCACGCGTTCGTGGCTCTCAGGCGGTATTGGGTGCTCTCCTTCTGTTGTTTCCAGGAGGGCTTGTAGTCTGAGTGCATTTTCCGGTGGCACCTGTAGGTGGAGCTGCTGCTTCTTGGGTGAAAAAGTTATCTGAGCATTCAGTTTACAGAGCAAATCTCGTCCGCGGAGAGGAATGGGACAATCTGGTATATATAAAAAGCTATGTTTTAACTTTTGTTCTCCCAAGCTGCATTCCAGCGGTTGTAGCATGGGTCTGTGCTGAGTTTCGCCTGTGACTCCAACAATGGCAATTGAGGAATTACTTAATGATGTCAATTTGCTGTTTAACACCGAATAAGTGGCACCAGTATCCACTAGAAAATCAACCAGTTGGGCCCCCACTGTCATTTGTACCCGGGGCTCGTGGGCGACTATTGGAATGGGAGCTGCCAGCATGGCAAGGAACCCTGGGCCCCGTCAATCATCATCTTCCTCCTCTAAGTTCCGGACTCGAGGGGCCATGAGCCTTCTTGGGGGAAGACATCTTTCCCCTTTGGTGTCTATTTTTAGCCTAGGGCATTCATTTTTCCAGTGCCCTTTCTCCCTGCAGTAGGCACACTGATTTCTCTCTAACTTTCGGCGTCTTTTCCTCCTCAGTCTTGGATCCTCTTCCCCATTTCTCCAGTTTAGGGAAGCTGCATAGAGCACTTTCACTGGCCTGGCTTTATGCTCCTCCCGAGCATTATATACTTTAAAGGCAATTTCCACTAATTGACCAGGGCTCATGGCTATGGCCCCTTCAACCTTATTCAGCTTCCTCCTAATGTCTGGGGCACTCTGTCCAATAAAGGTCATGTTGACCATCCGAAGGTTTTCAGGGGCTTCTGGGTCTGAATCAGTATATTTTCTGTAGGCCTGATCTATGCGTTCTAAAAACGCTGCAGGGTTTTCTCCTGTTTCTTGCCGGAGTTCCTGAATTTTGTTTAGGCTCCTTTGTTTGGGGACTCCTTTCTTAAGTCCAGCCAAGACACACCTTCGGTAATGGCTTAATAGCGCATTCCCTGCATCCGTGTTTGGGTCCCAACTGGGCTCTGCTTGGGGAATGGCCACGTCGGGAGTGGGAGTTTGATTGGGATCCTCATCATGCAAATGCTGAGCCTCTTCCCTTATTTTTACTACTACAAGGCATCGCTCATCGCCTGTAAGCATTATACTTAACAAAGATTGAATGTCTGCCCAAGTAGGCGATGGATAGAAAAAATAGTTGTAAACAAATCTGTCATCTTTTGTGGGTCTTCCCGGTAGGACGGGTTCTGGTTTTTCCAATTTAGCAAATCAGAGGTTGAGAAAGGGGTATAAGTCCAATAGTAGGCAGCCGGTTGCCCCTGACCATTTGTCCCTACAGGCAGCTGGAGCAGAGGGAATTGCCCTGCCCCCATTCCAGAAGACCCCTGGCCAAAAGGAGTACCCTGTCGGGTTCTCGAGGGGGAGACAGTTCCTGCTTCTGGTTCGTTCCTAGGCTGATCTGTTGGGGACTCGGCCCCCACTACCACCTCTTCATCTGATATGGGCAGACACAAAGGGGGCGGTTGCTGTGGGGGTTCCCTCCCGCTTTCCGCCGCCTGGGGTTGCGGTGGGGAGCGGAAGGCACCTGCCATTGGTGGTTGTGTCACATTGAAATTAGCATTAAAAGGATCTAACACACTTAAGGCAGTTATGTCCTCATCAAGTTTTTCTTCCGGTGTCTGAACATCTTTGACTACCGGAGGCTTGGCTTTTTGCCGGGAGCCGTGGCTACATCATTTGATCGGCTGTTTGACAGGGTCCAGCCGATTAACGCCGAGGGGTGCAGCGTCGCCCCTTGCTGAAGAATAACCGGCCGGACCCTCACATAGTTCTGAAACCTGTGCTACTTCTAATTGCCCTTCATTCCTTTTCCTTTCTTAACCTCTAGTTTTCACTCCTTTGGGTGGCTGCTTGGGAGGCACTACCTCCCGGGAAAATTAGATATAGTAAGAGAATGTGACCACTTGCAGGTAACTTTCAAGATATTTTTCAGTTAATTAATGGAGGAGCACACAGTCCCATTTGAGACAAGCAGAAAGGGATCCTGCCCAGATAAGATGTCGAATTAGGTTTATTGCCTCCATCTGGTTAATGTTTCCTTCTCCCTCCAGTTCTTTGTCTAAATATATACATGCATCGTCCTTCTAAGTTTGCTGGTTAATTGGATGATCAAGAAGTATCTATATATATTATTCTTGACCTTCTGCTTTCTGTTAAAATGTTATAGAGGTCTTCTCCTAAAAGCAATAAATAATAAATAATTGATGAGTAGAAGGGCCGAGGGGTGCAGGGATGCCCCTCGGTGAAGTATGGCCGGCCAAGACCTCTGATATTTTCTGAATTATATGCATGCTTTCTATCAAGGTTATGTCTATACTTATTTCTGTTTTTTATTGTTGAAGATATATAGTTTAGCTTAGCTTTTTAGCCCTTTACTTTACTAACAAAATGATACTTTCTCCGGCAGTGTGCTTAAGGGACTGTCAGCTCCACACTCTAAAAGACAAAGGAATGCTTTCACCCCCTAAAGGGTGCGAAAATGTAAAGATGTTTAACTGCTGGCTGAGAATGCAGATAGCCCTGGGGATAAGATACCCTGGAGTCGCCTTTTGTTCCCATTAACCATCTACACTAATGGCGTAAATGATTGAGGGAGGCAGGGATGGCCCCCCCAGGATGTAACCAGACGGAATGCTGTCCTGTCCGGAGGCCTGGACCTTCTCTCTTTGATTTAACTTTACCATGATTTACAACAGATGCCTAGGTACCTATCTCTTTTAGCTTAGAGACAACAAACACTAGTTAATTGCGGAGAAGACGATCATTAACCTTATGCTATATAGAATGGAATGCTAATAAATATTCTTGTGCTCGTTTTGTACTTCCTTATCTCTCTGAGAATATTTGTAAAGCTATTTCTGTACTAATCCTGAAAAATATAAAAACGACACTTGTGCACAGTAAAGGTGGACTTGCTAACACCAACTCAAGTCTCACGTCCTCTTTATTTTCCCCTCCCTCAGTTCGCCGACGCTGTCTCTCCTGCGGGAACCTGGACTCTGCCGAGGCTGGACCCCGGCAGCTTTTCTTTGGACCATCAGCTTGGTCCCTGGCCGTTCACCTTCCTGATTATGGAACCGCATAAAAGCCTGCACGTACGGAATCTCATCCCACTTCACAGACCTTTCACAAAACCACTCCAACTGCAATATAGTGTAATAATTTAAAGTTCCATTCAATGGCCATCTTCCCTCACTTTCCAAGACATACATCAGCCAGGCAGTGTTACAATAGAATACCATTTGATTTTTCCTCATTGGCTTATAACTATGGGTCGACCAATCAGCCAATATTTTCCCCAAGGGGCTCTTAGGTGGAACAGATATGGCGCCTCCCATGTTGACACTTTGAAAGAACAGATAGACAGACAGACAAAAAACAAATACCAAACAAGCGCGCTTTCCCAAAAACCCACGGCCACAAACGGAAGCCAAAAACCAAAACCAAAGCCAAAGTGCTTCCAGTCCCAGCTTAGTCCGTGTCCTACACTCGGGGGTGCCCAATAAATGAAGATTGGCTGTGCAGATCTTCCCAAATGAGCTAGGACAAGGGACCTGGTTGTGCACACCCGGGGGACTTACCAAAATTTGGCCGGGGCGTCGCGGCGACTTCAATCAAATACACTTTCCTTTTCCTCAAGATAGTTTCCCTGGTAACCAGAGGTCCGAACAGTCGCCCTGGGAGGAGGCAGGAGGGAAGACTCCCAAAGCAAAATGGGTTTTGGCAGCTGCTGGAGCGGCCCCTCCAGCTGTCCCTGGCGCTCCTAAGCACCGGCTCTCGGCGATCTGGCCTCCCTGAGTCTTCCTCCAACCCTCCACTTCCCCTGTTGGGGCAGGCACGGAGTACGACTCTGGAGCATCCGATCAAGCCAAGGGGGTCTCAGTGGGGACCACCCACGGATCCCATCTGGGTCGCCAAATTTGTAACCGAAAGTTCGGTCTCTGAACCCGTCGCCAATCCAAATAACGAGAACAGAGTCTTGAGTGGAAGAGGAAAGGTTTTTACTATGCCAGGCACAGGGAGCAAAGCAAGGGCTCATGCCTCAAAAATTGCTAGCTCCCCGATGAGGAATGGGTAGGGATTTTTATTGGGGGTTTTGGGTAGGGGAGGGGGCGCATGTAGCTGTGCAGGCTGGCGTTTTCCCACCAGCCTGGTTTGGCCTTGAGAGGCTGCTTGCAGCAAGGCCGCGGGGAGGGTGAGATAGGAGGATGGCAGGTGGGCGTCCTTCGCGGTTGTCTCTTGTCTCCTCTTCCTGTTTGAGGCGGGTTCGAGCCCCAGGAGTGAGGAGTTGAGGTCTGGGAAGCCTCCGCTCTGTGATGTTCTTGAGACAGCAGCTTTCCTGGCAAACTCAAGGACACATGACTAGCCAAACTGTAGAGTGCCTCCAACTCCAGGCCACCTGGGCTTTTAACAATTTGTAACTCCCATTTAGTTGTAAAGTTCAAGGAATCCAAGTTTAAAGAAACAGGTATTTACATATGAGTGGAGCTAGAGAAGCAGGAAAGGGGGTGGTGGGTTTTAGTTTTAACCCCGTATACGCTGGGTTCAATGTGGGGGAGCTGATATCAGGGCTGATGCTAAGAGCCTGTAACATATTCCCCACTGTCATTTCTTGCTTTCCATTTCTATGGAAAAGGGGCGTTGTGGTCATCTAGCTGCTTCCTGCTGTATTGGGGCGACGCTAGGGGGTCCTTGCGATGGAAAGCTTGGACATGCTTTTGCCAGTTTTTTTCTGTGGGTGGTTAGTGTTCCAGTTGCAGTCCTGCAAATATGGGAAATATAACAGAAAAGGAATTTAAACATAATGTATATCCCAGCCAGGCTGCAACTAGAAAATGCAAGGAATAGAAATGAATTAGC
>NW_025800888.1:0-4153 GCF_021613505.1 Equus quagga | reverse complement strand
CAGGCCCTGGGAGGAAAGCCGGCACCTCTGCCTCCTGCCCCAGTTCAAGGGCAGCCCCTGTCCCCCACCTACCTGCTTGAATCTTGACTCCCACCCACCTACCACTCAGTGCCTTACTTCATCACTGAAACCCCAGCATCCTGAGCTGACCTGCCCGCTCAGGACACCACCACTGGGCAGAGAGACCAAGGTGGGTCCAAGGAGCCCAGACAGTGGGGTGGGCCACAGCTTGGGCCCCATCCTGGGCCAGCAGTCTGAAATCACGGTGTCAGCAGACTGGGTTCCCTCTGGGCCTCTAGGCCCTTCCTACCTCCTCCAGCTTCTGCTGGCCCCACGCGTCCCTTGTGACATGGCTGCCCCACTCCAGGCTCTGCCTCTGGCATCATAGGGCCTTCTCTATGTCTTCTGATCTGCGTCTGTCTCTCTCCTCCTCTTATAAGGACACTTGTCACTGGATTTAGGGCCACCTGGGTGCTTCAGGATGCTCTCACCTTGAGATCCTTGGCAATTACATCTGTAAGAGTCTTCTTCAAACATCACGTTCACAGGTTCCGGGAGGTCACCATTCAATCCCCTACAGGAGGTGGGTGCCTTCCTCATTTCCCTGTTGGTGCCACTAGTTCACGGTGACCTGGGAAGGAGGTGGGGGTGAGGGATCCTCTCTTCCAGCCCCTGCCCAAGACTGTCCCTGGTAGCTCCATGGGCAGATGTGGGATTCCAGAAAACACAGAATCCAGAGGATGGCAGGTAGCAGCTGCACGAGGGTGGCACGGAAGAGCCAAGGGATGGAGGGGAGGGCTCAAGCAGAGCTGTGCAAGGCGTGCTCCAGGATGGGGCACTGGTGGAGCAACCAGCTTGAGCCTAGGCTCTGAGCCCCCATCCACAGTGTCTTCCTGCCTCCTGAGATGTGAGTTCATTCCACCTCCACCCCTTTGCTCAAGCCATTCTCCCTGCCTAGCGTGCCCTCCCCTCTCCATCCCACCACTGTCTTTGTCAAGGGTCCTCCTGCTTGGCGGCCCCTCCTCAGAGGGTCCATGGCTCTTTGTCCCTGGACCACTGAGCAGTCAAGCTCCCATCCCTGCTTAGTGTGGGTGTCCCACTCTCCCTGTGGCCAGAGGATGAGCTCCTGCAGGAGCTCCTACAGGAGGCCCCACTGCCTCCCTTCCATGCCCTTCAGGCCTCCATGGATCTTCCTGACACAGGCACCTGAGAGCCGGGGTCAGGAGGAGGCGGGCGGGGACACAGGCCTGGGAGAGAGTCCTTCCTGAGTGCATTCTCGCTCCTGTGTGTGCACTCAATCACAGCACAGACTGGCCTTGGAGGGGGGCCAGCCACGCAGGTCACAGGAAGGGATCCCTGCCCAGAAGCTCTGACATCCCCACAGAACAGAGTGCAGCCTTCGAGCTGGAGGAGACTGTACAGGTGGACGCTTCCAGCCACCCATTCCACAGACAGGGACACTGAGGTCCAGGAGGAGGGGTCTGGGAGTGGCCAGGTTCACTGTCATCCCTGAAGTGGCAGAGCCAGCCCCAGAGTCCAGGTCCAATGCCTGCCCGTGCCCAGCACACAGCACATCCCAGAGACAGAGAGAGCCTGGGGCAGCCCTTCTGCAGGTGGGACCAGAGCCACGAGGACAAGGACCCAGGAAGGCCAGGCTGTGGGGACCAGGGAGGGCTTGCTTGAGACAGCCATGTCCCCACTGCACCCCAAACTTGGCCTGTCTCAAACCAATGGGTGGCTTCCCCCCAAACCCGACCCTCCCTAGGTCACAGCACTAAGGCCTGGGGCTTTCCCCTCCTGACCATCCGCTCCCTCTCTGTCACATGCCCACCACTGCAGGCCACAGCCTCCCTTGCCCACTGATCCTCTGGCTGACTACTGTTCTCACAGCAGCCACAGGGATCATGTTAAAAGGGCAGTCAAGCATCACCTCCTCACAGAGTCTTCCTAGATCAGCCCATCCAGCATGGGGCCCACTACCAGATCCCGCACCTCAACGTGGCTGTTAATTCCATCAGCGCACAGTCCTGTCTACACCAGCTCTCATGTTAGCTCAGGCCTCTGACCACCTTCTCCTGGGCTCCACCATGAGGGACAGCGTCTCTGTTGGCTGCTGTGTCTCCAGCATCCAGAACATGCTGCACACTGTCAGTGCTCAATAAATGCTGGGCTTTCTTCATTACAGTTGGAGGGAGGCCGTGATGGAGGACACAATCTGCCCGATGAGATGACTGAGGTTGGTGCATGCGGGCAGCTCGATATCCAGGTTGCGCTGACATATGTCATAGATGGCTTCCTAGTCCACCATGAAGGCACAGTCAGCATGTTCCAGGATCGTGTGGGTGGTCAGGATTCAGTTGGAGGGCTCCACCACAGCTGTGGAAACCTGGGGGGCTGGGTAAATGGCAAGTTTGAGCTTGGACCTCTTGCCATAGTCCACTGAGAGGCGCTCTGTGAGCAGAGATGCAAACCCAGAGCCGGGGCTGCCCCCAGAGCTGTGGAAGATGAGGAAGCCCTGTAGCCCCACTCACAGATCCACCTGAGAGAAAGCAGAGAAGGGAGCCAACACGGGCAGAAGGCACAACACAACCTCCAACCAGCCCCGGTCACTTCTCCTCCTCTGCAAGATCACATGGTTCACACACTCCACAGTGAACATGCATGGTACTTAGAGGCAAAGCAGACAGACGGTAAAGACGTACAGATGCACCGCAGCCACCCTGGAGGGTAAGACTGTGGACTCATGATTAAGGCTTCAGTTTGCCACAATGTCCTCCGGGTCACAGTCCAAGGCCTACCATCCTCTCCAGGACAGTGTCCACAGCAAGCCTTCTCAGCACTCTCCTAACCAGTTTGAGCATCTGGTCCAGGACCAGGTCGACGATCTCCTTGCCGATGGGGCAATGGCCTCTGGCGTACATATTGGCTGCGTCTTCCCTCCTGGTGATCAGCTGCTCGAAGTGGAAGGGCTGCCTGTGGGTCCCTGTGCACTTCATCTACAAAGAGGACACAGGGCCACGAGTCTGTAAGGCCTGTTGTTAACTCACCAGGGTGGACAGATCGGGACCGTCCCCTTCTACCAAGCACATGCTGTTCCTTGTAGGTCAGCAGCATCAGTGTCTCACAGGAAATGCCTCTGTGTAATACACAGACCACAGCTGCACCCGATGGCTCTAGGAGAGAGGAGTCAACTCGCAGGACAAATGCCAGTGTGACCGGGTCCCCAAGAAGGGAAGAGAGCTCTCACACCCGCACACAGGCAACTCTACACGTGCCTGTTTCTTCCATCCCTGTAGCCACAGCCAAGGGTGGAATTTAAAACTCCCTTACACGCTAGACAGTCCCTAGCATGACTGTTGCTGGGCAGTCCCATCAGGGCACCCTATGTGGCCTGGGTCTCACAGGCTTCAGGGTGACATTCTGTCATCCCCTGGTGCCCACCAAAAGGTGCTCACTTTGCAGCTGTCCTTGGAAACTGCCTCTGACTTCTAATCTGGGGGAACCCAATGAATGTTCTGTACTGAGCTTTCTATGTCTAAGATGCAGGTTAAGACTCATTGCCCAGCCTGAGGGAGTGCACAGCACTAAGGAGAGACCAGTGCCCGGGTGCCCTGTAGACAGGGTCTACACAACCACCTGACTGGGCCGAGGAGGCCACGAGTGACTCCACCCACAGCCCATCTCAGTGCTGGCCAACCTCACAGCAGGTTTTTCTCAATTAGGAGCCTGAGTCCCATGGACATTTCAGGCAATAACCTTCTAGTGTGTCACCTAAGGTAGCCACGGGCATACACTTGTACATCTGTCCTTTCTGCAGAGGGATGCAAAGGAGCCCATGTGGGGCTTTAGCAAGGCTCTCCCACACTGCCATGACAGCCGCCCTGAGTGTCTGTGTACCCACAGACACGGTGGGCTGTAGGTCCACAAACACTGTTCTGGGCACATGCTTGCCAGCCCCAGTGTCGCTGAAGAATGTGTTGAACGAGTCATCCCCACCACCAATGGTTTTGTCACTTGGCATCTGACCTTTGGGTGAATTCCATGATCAGGGCAGCACCATTCCCAGCAGGCATCACCGATCTGGACCCCCACCTGCCCCACGTGGATAGAGATACACTCACGCTTCGAACCAGAACATAAACATGAGACCCTC
>NW_025800887.1:0-1257 GCF_021613505.1 Equus quagga | reverse complement strand
AGGCAGTATTGAGCGCCTGGGCTGGTCTTTGGCTTAGGAGAAGGATGAAATAGGTGGAGTGGAGCCATGTTGCCCCAGCCAATCCCAGTTGAATCAGCCAACTTCAGATGCATGAGTGAGTCCAGCCAAGATCATCAGAGTTGCCCAGTTGAGCCCAACGTAGAACCGTTGACCCCTTTGCCAACTCACAGGTCTGGGAGAATGATTGCTATCTTAAGCCAATGAATTTTGGGGTAGCTTGTTATACATTGTTATTGTGACTATAAATATCTCATATAAAAAGTAAGGATAAGGGGGACAGAGAGGATATGGGGCATGATGGATAACGGAAAAGATATAGGTTCCGTGGGTTGCGGTTAAATACCTGTTGGAGGCAGAGGAACAAATGTAAGTGAGCTAGAGTCTTACATAGAAATAATGCTCCAGGTTGGTTAATGCAACAGAAATAATTTTATTCAGAAGAAGGTTAATCTTGGAAGCAGTCACTCCATGATTCCTCACACAATTGCCAGAACCGAGCATTTAAACCAAAGTTATTTTATATCCTCCTGTCGTGGTACAGGGGTTCCAGGAATAGAGAGCAGGCAGGAAAAGATAGTAGGAAAGCTGTTCTCCTCCAGGGTGTTGGAATAAAGATGACATTTAGGAGTGGTCACTGAAGGAGGCTAAGGTTCATGGATCATCCAAATGGGTAAAGAAGTCTTCCTCCTACAACACAAAGATAATCATGACACTTTCAAGAAATACCTGCTCTCTGCTACCAACCAGCTTTCTCCATCTGCCACCCAGGCTTCAGTGAGGAGGGGGTGGTTGGGGTCCCTTCTGCACTGTGAAGGCCATAGGGACCCATGTTTCCCGTGAGCAGCTCTCTATCTTATACTCACGGCTTAAACAGCAGTTCGGCAGACATGGCCACAACCGTTGCTGCAGCATTTTTGTCCCTTGGGACAAGATGCATCTCCTGTGCACAATTCAGCACAATGTCCAAAAGTTCCTGGAGGCACCGTTGGACATCTTCCGGGTCTTGATCCACCTAGAAAACAAAACAGTCTTCCCAGAACCCAGACTGCCTCTGTAGAAGGGAGTGGGACCTGCTTTTGAGAGAGAGAGAGGGCTGAAGTGCCTCAGTCCCCAGTGGGCCTTTAGCCTCTCCCCTTCTTGACACCCCCAATCTTTTCTCCTCTCTTCCTTGAAGGTACACAGTACTGTTTTGTCCGTGGGAAAATGAACTGATGGCCAGCAGCTGCAGCATCCTGG
>NW_025800886.1:0-3150 GCF_021613505.1 Equus quagga | reverse complement strand
ACAGCATCCACATTCAGGGACACAGCAGGGTGCACTGCAACCAATGCTGGATCACTGCATCCAACTTCATGGGCACGGCATCCTCCATCACAACATACTGCATGCACCTTGTGGGACACAGCATCCAATGCGTGGGCAGTGCATCCATGGTCTCGGACTATGCAGTGTGCACTGCAACCACTGTAGGGAAAAAGCATCCATCTGAAGTCGCACTGCAGGTGCACTGCATTCAGCACAAGCTCACTGCATCCACCTTCGTGGGCACTGCATCTTCCATCACAAAATACGACATCCACCATGTGGAACACTGCAACTACTGCATGGGCACTGCATCCACATTCAGGGAACTGTAGGGGACACTGCAACTACTGCAGCATCACTGCATCCACCTTCATGATCACTGAATCCTCCACCACAACATACGCCAGCCACATTGTGGGACACTGCATCCACTGCATGAGCACTGCATCCTCATTCAGGTAAACTGCAGGGGGCACTGCAACCACTGCAGGATCACTGCATCCACCTTCATAGGCACTGCATCCTCCTTCACAACATACTCTATGCACATTGTGGAACACGGCATGCACTGCATGGGCACTGCATCCACGTTCAGGGAAACTGTAAGGGGCACTGCAGCCACCTCACGTTCACCGCATATACCTTGATGGGCACTTCATCCTTGGACAAAACATATCGCATCTGCCTTATGAGACACTGCATCCACTGCATGGCCACTGCATCCACATTCCAGAACAATGCCGGGGGCACTGCAACCACTGCAGGGACTCTGCATCCACCTTCATGGGAACTGCATCCTCCATCTCAACATACTGCATAAACCTTTAGGTACACTGCATCCACTGCATGGGCACTGCATTCACCTTCAGGGACACAGACGGCGGCACTGCAAGGCCTGCAGTGACACTGCTTCCAGCTGATGTAGAAATGCAGGCGCAATGCAATCATTGCAGTATCACTGCATCCACTGCATGTTCACAGCATCCACATTCAGGGACACAGCAGGGTGCACTGCAACCAATGCCAGACCACTGCATCCACCTTCCTTTGCACTGCATTCTCCATCACAACATACTGCATGCACCTTGTGGGACACTGCATCCAATGCGTGGGCACTGCATCCACATTCTCGGACAATGCAGTGTGCACTGCAACCACTGAAGGGACACTGCATCCATCTGAAGTCACACTGCTGACACACGACATTCAGCACAGGCTCACTGCATCCACCTTCGTGGGCACTGCATCTTCCATCACAACACACGACATCCACCTTCTGTGACACTGCAACTACTGCAGGGCTCTGCATCCACATTCCAGGACAATGCGGTGGGCACTGCAAGCACTGCAGGGACACTGCAACCACCTTCATGAGAACTGCATTATCAGTCAAGACATACTGCATCCACCTTGTGGGACACTGCATCCACTGCCTGGGCACTGCATCCACATTTCCGGACTATGCAGGGGGCATTGCAACCACTGCAAGGACACTGCATCACGCTGAAGTGGCACTGAAGGTCTACTGTAATCACTGCAGGCTCACTGCATCCACCTTCATGGGCACTGCATCCTCTGTCAAGTCATATTGCATCCACATTGTGGGACACAGCATGTACTGCATGGGCACTGCATCCACATTCAGGTAAACTGCAGGGGGCACTGCAGCCACTGCATGTTCACCGCATCCACCTTCAAAGGCACTGCATCCTCGGACAAAACATACTGCATCTGCCTTGTGAGACACTGCATCCACTGCATCCACATTCCAGGACAATGCCAGGGGCACTGCAACCACTGCAGGGACACTGCATCCACCTTCATGGGCACTGCATCCTCCATCACAAAATACTGCATAAATCTTTAGGTACACTGCATCCACTGCATGGGCACTGCATTCACCTTCAGGGACACAGAAGTTGTCATTGCAAGCCCTGCAGGGACACTGCTTCCAGCTGATGTGGAAATGCAGTCGCACTGCACTCACTGCAGGATCACTGCATCCACTGCATGTTCACAGCATCCACATTCAGGGAACTGTAGGGGGCACTTCTACCACTGCAGCATCACTGCATTCACCTTCTTTTGCCCTGCATCCTCCATCACAACATACTGCATCCACGTTGTGAGGCATTTCATCCACTGCATGACTACTGCATCCACATTCCCGGACAATGCAGCAGTCACTGCAAGCACTGCAGGGACACTGCATCCAGCTGAAGTGGCACAGAAGCCGTACTGCAATCACTGCCAGCTCACCGCATCCAACTGGTGGGCACTGCATCCTCTGTTACAACATACGGCAACCAACTTTTGGTGCTCTGCATCCAAAGCATGGGCACTGGATCCACATTCAGGGACACAGAACAGTGCACTGCAACCACTGCAGGGACACTGCAGACAGCTGAATTCGCTCTGCAGGTGTACTGCATTCAGCAAAGGCTCACTGCATCCAGCTTCGTGGGCACTACATCCTCCATCACAACATACTGCATGCAACTTGTGGGACACTGCATCCACTGAATGGGCACTGCATCCACGTTCAGGGACATTGCAGTTGGCTCTGCAACCACTGTGGCAACACTGCATTCAGTTAAGTAGCACTGAAGGCGCACTGCAATGACTGCAGGCTCACTGCATCCACCTTCGTGGGCACTGCATCATCCGTCAAAACATACTGCATCCGCTGTGTGGGACACTGCATGTCCACTCCATCCACATTCCAGGACAATGCCGGGGGCACTGCAACCACTGCAGGGACACTGCATTCACCTTCATGGGCACTGCATCTTCCATCACAACATACTGCATCCACCTTGTGGGACACTGCATCCACTGCATGACTTCTGTATCCTAATTCCCAGACAATGCAGGGGGCAATGCAAACACTGCAGGGACACTGCATCCACCTTCATAGGCACTGCATCCTCAGTGACAACATACTGCATAAACCTTTAGGTACACTGCATCCACTGCATGGGCACTGCATTCACATCTAGGGACACAGAAGGCCACACTGCAACCCCTCCATGGACACTGCTTCCAGGTGATTTGGAAATGCAGGTGCACTGAAATCACTGCGGGATCACTGCATCCACTGCATGTTCACAGCATCCACATTCAGGGACA
>NW_025800885.1:0-1368 GCF_021613505.1 Equus quagga | reverse complement strand
GCCAACACAGACATGACAAAAATGTTAGAATTACCTATCTGACAATGATTAAAAGCAACTATTAGCAAAATAAATTAACACACATATGAATAAACTTGAAATAAATGGAAGAATTGAAAGTCTCAGCAAGAAGATGCAAAATATGTGAAGCAAAACTGATATCAGTGAAAGGAGAAGTAGATCCACAAATACACCTTATGACTTCAATAAAGCCTTCTTAACATCTGATAAAAACCTCAACAGAAAGTCAGCAAGAATATAAGAGAACTCAACGTGATGAACTGATAAGATCCAAGCAACATTCATAGACACTAAATCCAACAACATAGAAGACGTATTAATTTAAAATGCACAAAAATATATAGACCAATATCCCTCACAATTATAGACATAAAATTCCTTAATATATTATCAAATTATATTTTGCAGTATATAAAATGAATTATATAGCATGTCCAACTGTGGATTACTGCAGGGATGCAAGCCTAGCTCAATATGAAAAATCAATCAACGTAATTAACCATATGAAAAGATGAAAGAAGAAAAATCACATGATCATATCAATCAATGTATAAAACAATTTGACAAAATTTAACACACGATTAAAAAAATCTCAGTATGTTAGGCATAAAGAACAGCCTCACCCTGATAAAATTGATCCACAAAAACCTACAGCTATCACTATCCCTAAGGAGGAAATATTTAACACTTTCCTGCTATCACTGAGAACAAGGCAAGGAGGCCCATCCTCACTACTCCTATTTAATATCATACTGGAAGTTCCAGTGAGTGCAACGAGACAAGGAAAGAAAAGACATACATATAGAAAAAGAAGAAATGCAACCATGCCTTTTTTGCAAAGGACATGACTGTTTCCATAGAAATTTCCACGGAATCTACAAATGAAAATTTCTATAAGTAATAAGTGGCTTCACCAAATTTGGAGGCCACAAAATTAGTATACAAAAATCATTTGGATTTCAGTATACTAGCAATGACAGCATTGGCAGAAATTTAAAGTATATAATCAGTTACTATTCTTCAAAGATGAAAAACTTAAGTGTAATTCTAAGAAATACACAAAAAATTTGTAGAAGTCTTGTACAGATCTTGGATTCTGAGAACTTTCAAATGCAGATGAAATTAATCAAAAAAAAGTCGATCTAAATAAATGGAGAGATGCAGTACATTCGTGAGCCGGAAAATTTAGTATTGTAAAGAAGTCAATTTTCTTTTAAACTGATATATGTATTTAATATAATTCGCATCAAAATCTCAAGACATTTTGTAGATACAGAAAAAATTATGCGAAAATGTGTACGGAAAAGCTAAGGAGCACGCATAGCTAAAACACTTAAATAAGAGAAT
>NW_025800884.1:0-4081 GCF_021613505.1 Equus quagga | reverse complement strand
TTAGAGTTTACAGTCATCCCTCAGTATCCGAGGGGGATGGCTTCAAGACCTCTGTTGGTAAGAAAATCTCCAGCTGTTCAATTCCTTGTATAAAATGACAATATTTGCGTATAACCTATGCACGTCCTTCCTACTGTACATTTTAAATAATCTCTATTACATGTAATACTTCATACAGTGCAAATGCCATGGCTGTTAATACTGTAGTTGTTGTTTAGGGAAAATGACAAGAAAGAGTCTGTGCATGTTCAGTAGGATGCAACCATCGTTGGCTTGTCGAACCCCGTTGGTTGAATCCTCGGGGGATGTGGAAGGTGCATCGTTCTCTAATATCTACTTGAGGGTCTCTGGTAGGGCAGAGAGGAGAGAGCTTTGCCCTGGGAGAGAGATGTCCTTCCATCCCAACCCAAGGACAGAGGGAACGCATAGTTTGGAGGAGGGAAGTAGTTTATCCTGGTCTCCAAGACATTCAGGGGAATTCATTTGTCCTGAGGAAGAGACCCCATTTTCCTGGATTTTCTCAGACTCAGACCTGGCACACATTTGTTGTGTACTGAATGATGCTCAGTGAGCAAATGAGAAATCGGATATTTCTGCTCTAGGCATGGTCATTTATTAAGGCTCTGGCAGGCCCTGGAACTGTCCTCTGCCACAAAGAAGAGTGGGTCATGGGGGCATCTCTGTCTGACCCCACTGTTTGAAGCATCTCATTGTTCTTCTTATCCAGGGAAGGAAGCTGGATACACGGGCGAAGACTGCTGGAGGAGTCCGCATCTTATTTCCATAGGAGATGAGGCCGTGGGCCTCATGGTGACACACCAGGCGGCCTGTGGTATCCCCCTGTGTGTGATGAGAAGAAGGGACATGAAATCAGGCCTACCAACTCCTGCTATCCTAAGGCACAGGCCTCAGAGAAGCTAGGGACTGGTGGGCTCCTTGAGTGCAAGGTGTCTTTGAGATGGGAGGTTGTTGAGATGGAGAAGACAAGCTTCTGGAACTTTCCATTGATGGTCTTCAGTCCTGACTGTGTTTATTGTCTGTAGCTCACCCCAAGTCAGGGTACCTTCCCCTTCCCCAGGACAAAGCTGCGCATGTGTAGGTTGTGTGTCCAGTGCTTCTGCAATCCCTTGGAGACCAGATTGATAGGGAAAAGCCCCATGTCACTTAGGTCTGGGCCCCAGACTGAGGCTGACGGGATGTAGTCAGTTCCAACTGGTCAATACCGCTCAGGCCCGTCTGCTTTGGGCAGTGTTGGCAGATGCCCTGGGCCTTACCAGGAACGTGGACTTTCCCTTCCTCTGGTTCCCCCCACAAATCTACCTTGGGCGGGTGTAGAAATTGAAGCGATCACTGCACTCCTGATCCCTCTACAGTCTCAGGCTCACATCCTAGACTCTGTTTGCTTTAGCACACATGCCAACCAGGCCCCATCACACCACAATGCATTTGGCCCCAGCACTAGGCCTGGCCTGAGTCCAAGGCAGAGCACCCAAAACCCCGTTCAGTCTGGCTCTATTCTCCAGCTGGCAGGAAGAGTACAGGCCCTCAGGGACTCCTGGGCAGAGCTCATCCCTTGCCTCCACCACTACCAGGACACTGTGGCTGCTTCCTCCTCCATGGTCCCAGGACAGGGTGGAGTCCCCATGATGGGAGAAAGCCAGCTGGGCTGGGGAGCCAGAGGGTCAGGTAGGTGGTACCTGCAGTAGCATGATGTCATTCAGGTTCTCCTACTGATCACATTTAGGTGGCAGATGGCTCTGAGTACAGATATGAGTGCTGGGTGCTTTTCAGCCTCCCCGTGTTGTGGGCCCCCAGGATGACATTTCTATGGCTGGGAAGGAAAGGAGGCCTAGAGGTAGGTGTGAGGCACAGAAGCTCCATCCCCCGGCTCTGCAGGGCAGGAGGACAGCCCAGGGTGATGTGATTTTAGCTGATGGAATTGAGGGGACAGGAGGGCTGTGGGGCTGAGCTGTCTGTGCTCTCTGCTTGCTTAAAACCCTGAGCTGGGGATGGTGGGAGACAGTGGAACCCTGAGTTTTACTTCCTGTAGAATAAATTCAGAAGTGCTTGAATTCATATTTTCAACCCCAATCTGTGCCTTCCATTTCCCCTGTTGCTCTTTTGGATTATGTCCTTCTTTTTACCTCATTTGCATTGGCCCATTCTCTACCCCCAGAACTACCTGGTGTCCTTGTCCCCCCTTCATTGCTAGGACCCTGCTTTCAGATGGCGTCTCTCTTGAACTCTTCTTGGCCTGTGTGATTGGTCACCCAGGAAGCTCCTTAGTGCCTCATGTTCCTGAGCAGAGAGCTGCCATCAGCACAATGTCTTCTTGCACCAGGAATCCCCAGCAAGTGGCCAGACCGACTGGAGTCTGGGTCTGAAGATATGCCATGTAGGGATGGGAATGGGGTCTGGCCTCTTGGCCTCAGATGATCTCCCCTGAAAGGAAGTGTTCAGTACTCATCTCTGTTCTGTCAGAACCCTCGATGTGGGGAACAGCTTGGTGCTCCAGAAAGACTAGAAAGTGCGAGGCAGGAGACATGACACAGAGGACAGCAGAGCTTGGGCCTGGAAGGGTCTGCTCCACACATTGGGAGGGCATTCTAGGTTCTTCAGGAAACACTGCTGACTTACCATCCCAGACCTCAACTCCCTCCCACCTCCCCCAAAGGAGGAGAAGAACCCTTGGTCCAGGCATGGCCAGCTTCAGCCTCCCCTGTTGAGGAGAGATGCTCTGCTGTTGGATGGGAACCCACTTGAGTGGCCTCTTCCTGAAGTCCCTGGTACTTTCATCCTCAGGGAGCTTCCCAGATCCCTCTGAGTGCAGCGCATGGTCAGCTCATGACCAGCTTGGATCTGGCTTTAATATTCTACATGTGAGCTGATGGGATTATTATTGCTGTCTCCTTGTCTCCCAGGCTCTGACACACGGATGTCAAAGTGAATTTATTTATTTATTTATTTATTTATTTTTTGAGGAAGATTAGCCCCGAGCTAACTACTGCCAATCCTCCTCTTTTTGCTGAGGAAGACTGGCCCTGAGCTAACATCCATGGCCATCTTCCCCTTCTTTGTACGTGGAATGGCTGTCACAGCCTGGCTTTTGCCAAGTGGTGCCATGTCTGCACCTTGGGTCCAAACCGGTGAACCCCGGGCTTCCGAGAAGCAGACCGTGGGAACCTAAACACTGCACCACCGGGCCAGTCCCTCAAAATGAATTTAGAGAGCACATTTATATAGCATGTTCTAGGTGCCAGGGGAAATTCCACGAGTTTTATGTACACCAACTAATTTGACTCTTATAGGAACTCTATGAGGTAGGCATGAAATGATCCCTATTTTACGGTGAGGATCCTGAGGAACTGTGAATTCAACTAACTTGCCCCACGATGCAGAGGTAAGAAGTGCCTAGGCAGGCTGCCTCCAAGGTCTATGAGAGGGCTCATGTCTCTGAGGTTGGAGACAGTCACTCACCTACCCCAGCCCTGGGGGCTTGAGAATGGCCATGAGGAGCACGAGGGAGTGCATCTTCCTAGGAAGGCTGCCCAGTGAGTTGCTGCTGCTGCTTCCTCCTGCCAGCCTTTCATCCTCCAAGACAGGAAGGAAGCCTGGGGCTGGGGGTCAGAATTCACAGTCTCATTCTTCTGCTGGTGTGATAGGTTTCATCTCCCAGCTTCCCAGGAGGCTTGCCCCCTAAGTGCCAGTGATCTGGGGCTGAGAGAGTCATTCCAGCCAACACCGCCACCCCCCCCAGACAACCGCTGAGTCAGTGCTGGCCGCCGAAACAGGAACCCAGGGTGACACGTGGGTGCTTGGAGCTTGTGTCTCAGAATGCTAAACCCACAAAATTCAATAATTTCCCAACAATGCATGAAAGTTGATGGCTGCCCATTTCCTTTGTTTCCTGTTTCTCTGGGATTAGAGCTCAGTCATTTGGAATTTTACTTTCTCTGAATAATGTAAGTTTCCTGGATTACTTATTCGTTTATACTTAGTAATGCATGGAGAAAGCTGAAAGAAACACAGTCGTAGTGTTGGTGGGATGTGGTGAGGACACCAGGAATAAGCTGAAGGAGAT
>NW_025800883.1:0-6510 GCF_021613505.1 Equus quagga | reverse complement strand
CCCATGGCTACTCTATGGGGCAAATTGTGGCATTCAGCTTGAAGAGAATCAGTACCTTAAGCCTCAGGGTGATGGAGAATGAATTAATCCATTCCTTCCTGACTCTATCTCTAATAGACAAATTTTACGTGGGCGCGGGTCGGCCACTTAAGTCATTAGGACGGCCGCCAATCTCCAAGACTCCCGTGGAAGGTTTCTTTTCCTAAGGCTGGATTGGGATCCCTCCCTCTGGCACCTGACCACACTCTGAACTGCGAGGAAAGTCCCACTCGGGACTCCAGTTCAAGGGAAGTACCAAACTCTAACCTTTGGTGGAGTATGGGAACCCCTTCTTGGGAGAATGGCTCCAGGATGCAATTGGGTAGAATGTCCCCCAGACTGGCGGAAAATTCCTCACTGTCTTTCTCTTTCTCACTGTCTTTGTCCTTTTCTCTCCTGGGGACCATACGCCAGGCACCTATTACTGTCAGGCAGAATAGGGAAGATGTTCAAGGGATGCCCCCATCATCCCTTGCTACAGGAACTCCATTGGGGGGATTTTCAAGGTAATGGCTCACTTTCTCTGGGACCATTCACCAGGCACCTATTCCTGCCAGGCAGAATAGGGAAGATGTTCAAGGGATGCCCCCATCATCCCTTGCTACAGGAACCCCAATGGGGGGATTTTCAAGGTAAGGGCTCCTTTTCTTTCTCCTTTTCTCTCGGGGACCATTCACCAGGCCTATGCTGTCAGGCAGAATAGGCACCAGGCACCTGTTACTGCCAGGCATAACAGGGAAGGTATACAAGGGATGCAATGCCGGGGGAACGCCCCCATCACCCCTTGCTATAGGAACCCCACGGTAGGAACAACGGGTAGGACGCTGCCCTAGGTTCAGGGGGGATTTTTCATGGTAATGGACCCGTTTCTTTTGTCTCTCTTGGAGTTACAATGGCGATTTTCATCTCCTTTTGAGCTTTGTGACTGGGAAACAAAGAAATCTTTAAAGAGTAAAAGGCTCCACCCCTGGGAGCCCCAACTTTGGGTTTCTGGGCCTGATCACCCCAGCAACCCTAAGTGGGGGTGCCCTCTCTTGACAGTTGACTCATTGAGTATTTTAGTCACCTACTGAGTCGGTTATGAGGGTAGGAGACCTGTGATTTATTCTGTGAACTGTCGTGCTAGCGTAGTGTGCCCCAGCACGGGAACTGTTGTGTGACTCTTATCTTGACAACCCTCTGGAAGAGGCCATGAGGGTGAGGTCTGATCTCTTCTTTTCCTTTCTTTGTCTGTTTTGCTCATCATCTCTTCTGTTGTCACCAAGTCGAGGTTAAGTTCAGGCTAGACCTGAGCAGAACCTTGACCTTCTGTAAAATTGGAAGAATAAGCCTTTTGCCAGGGATTTAACTCTCAAACCTGTCTCTGGGAGCCCCAGCCTCCAGCCAGTTCCAGGCCTTTGCCTCCTGCTTCCCTACCTCAACTTTGCTGGCTCAGAGACAAAGTGCCCAGGCTGAGTGGGACTTGAATAAATCTTATAACTATGTCAACACCCGCAATCAGCCTCTGCACACCCGCAATCAGCCTCTGCACGCTTTCTCCAGCTGCTGTCAGTCAGACACTGGCTTTACCGCCACGGGGAAGGCTCCTAAGCATCCCCAGAGACCCACCCTGTGGATGCGTTCTAACTCCATCTGGGAGAAAATTTGAGGGGTTTCTCTGTGCCTTTGTGATGCAGTTGGACAGGTAGATCAACCTGGAATGTAATCTGAGTTACAATCCAGTTTCTGGGAAATCAAGAGCAACTGTCCTTAGAAAATCCTTGCAAGACTGGAAATACAGCTCTAGAGGCAGTTCAGATTCCACCTAGTTCCTTTATCACAGAAAGGATTATCATCTCCCCTCTCCAGGAACTACTATCTAGCCCATCACTAATTCCTAAGACTGAAGAAAAAAAAAAAGAAAGAAAGAAAGAGGAGGGGAGAGGCAAAACGGCCATAAGCGTGCCCTTGCAAAAAATCTAGCATCTTGAGTATCTTCTCCACAAATATTGGTAAAAAACAATAGCTGTAACAATAGCTGTGCAGTCTCTGTGTACGTGTGTCTATGTGTACGTTATATGTGTGATATTTTACCTCCGGATGGTGTTACCAAAATTAAGAGCTCTGTTTAATTGGCTTCAAGTAAGCGCTTACATAAATTCTAAATGTAGTAGAAATTAATCCAATGTCTTTCAAGTTAACTTGATGTGAATTAACTTTTGGTAAATGAAAGCTTGTTTAAGTTTGTTGGTTTGATTGAAAATAGTCTTCTTGTCAGAGCTGTCAGTATTTGCATATGATGCAGGCATGCAGCCTGGGTTTACTAGTCAAATAAGTTCACATTGTCTGTTAAATTCGTCAGCAAAATAATAGCTTTAAATGATGACCAGTTTTGTCTAATGTCTCATGAAGTTTTTGTGGGTACAATAACTGTTTTATGGTCTGTATACTTGAAAAAAAAAAACACAGCTTCCAAATTGTTTTGATAACAATCCTGAGTTTTGCCAAGTTAAGTTAAATGATAAAAATCTGAGCATCTGGGTCATTTTTGGATTGGATAGCACACAAGCATTACAGCTAAACTTATCTAAGTTATCTACTTTTGGCTTCTTATTGCAGAGAGGCTAAAAGTCTTTGGGTCTGTTATTGTAAAGCAGCGTGTTTCTAGAAATTATGAAGTATTTAGAATGCTGGTATAAAAAACAATTCATAATTGCTTACCTTTTTAGTGTTTACTATGGTCTGTTAAGGGTTAAAAGTTCTTATTAACCTATATAATCAAAGCTACTGGAAATTAATAAGGAAAACAGCTCTGTATTGAAGGAAAGTTAAAATGTATGTTTTCAGTAAAGAGGGTATAAAGAATGGAAGTATTTTTGTTTGATGGGTTAAGAAAGATAAGTTTGTCCTCAAGTACTAGAAAGGAAAAAAGACATACTTTGGGACAAATTCTGAAGGCAAAAAGAAAGTTGTAGAAGGTTTGTGAAGGAGAAATTCTGAAAGGAGTTTTATGCCTGGTCAAGTAGACTAAGATTAGAGTAAATCCAATTAAGTGAATGAGTTTTAATGTTAAAAATAAGCTGGTACAGAAATTAAAATTTGGTTTTCTCTCAAAGCATAGTTTTCTTGAAATTTTGGCCTGCTCTAACTCTACCTAAAAGACAGAAAATCTATGTTTTGTTAAAATAATTTCCTATATTCAGAAAGAAAGAGGTCTCTTCTAAAATTTTTTGACGGTGTTGTTTGCTCTTGACTGTCTCTGTTGTCACTTTGAATAGATGCCTGAGCATTGTTTAACAGTGAGCGTTATTTCCTATTTGAACAAGCATTTTAAAAACTTTTGATATTTTTGACAAGCTTCTCCCTCAAAAATATTCAAGTCCTGAATGAAGGCTTTCTTTTGACCTGGTAGATGGAAGAAGAATTTCTCTGAGGATTTTCAGAGGGCCCCTGAGACTTCTCAAAGAAATTTGCTCTCTTCCTATAAGGAGGAAAATACTAAATTAATTAGATTTATTTGGTTTATTAAATTACATGGGAAGCATTGTCAAATAAGCGATGATAAACTTTCTTATGTGGTATTACGTGGGTGAATGTTATTAATATACGTGTCTTAACATTATATAGCATTCCTAAAATTCTAATCTGTTCTGGTTATCAGTCATAATTCCAGTTATTATCTTAAAGTGTTATCTGTCACAGAAATAGCCAAGTTTCTTTGTCAATTGCCCTTTTGAGTCTTTTGTCCATTTGCAGATAGTTGCTGTTTTACTGTGATGCTTTTTGCTGTTGCAAATATGTTTCATCTCCAGAGAAATTCCTGGAAAGGATTCTGACACAAGGGTTCTAAACTACAGGTTTCTGATAAACTTTCAGATTGTAAAACTGAACTGGGTAAGAAATTACAGAATTCTAACAGAAACTAAGCTCATAGATCTGCTAACAGAAGATTAAGCTCAAGAACTGATTATACAGGACTGTGTGAACTGATGAGGATGATTATAATTTTTTTATGACTTCTGTTTGAAATATTGCTGAGTTTTGTTTTGTTTTCTCATGTTTAAGGAAATCTTTCTTTCTTTTCTCTTATGCTAACTATGACTTACAGCAATTTAGTGAAATACATTTATGAGCAAAACTGAAACATTTATCTTTTTCTCCCTACCTGATCCCTCCAGAATTAAGAAACTCTGTGAGTGAGCATGGTTATTTCGTGGCAATATAGTTATTTGCATAAGTTCAATAAGAACCTATTCTCCTTATAACAGGATACATTGGTTATATTACCAAGGCTTTGACTGGAATGTCATATTTGAAACATACAGGCTCAGATATGACAACACAGCTTTTCAGGAACAAAGATTGGACATTCTGGAATACAGCCACTTGGAAACATGGGCCTGGTACCTTGTTTACAGAGATTCTGGCAATCTTTCCCGGTAAGTAAGGAAGCTTGCTTATCTGGCGGGTGCAAGGAACCTCAGAATATTTTGGGGGACCTCGAGAAGAGAAGAGTCCACCCAAACCTGTAGGTACTGCAGGCAAAATCTGATGGCAAGTCCTTGGCTTGGCTTTTCTGGCCTCGAGAGGCCTTTACAGTTCAATCTGAGATTCCTCATAAAAAAAAATTCCAGCAAAGCAGATTTAAAAAGCCTGTATAATCAATTGGTATTCTTGCTGCACTTATGTAAATAATTGGCAGACCAGTTAATCTTAATTTGGCTATCTTTTATAAAAATGAGGGTGATTTTAGAGAGAAAAAATTACGTTTCAGTAGAAGCTATAGTACGCATTCATAGATATTAGATTCTAGCTCTTCTCTTCTGCAAGATTCATCTGTTACTAAACATAATGTTTCCTTGTGGCCATCCATCTCTGATACCTGGGAGTTCCCTGGCCACAATCAAACCTTTTCCTTGAATACTACTGCCCAAACACTAACTAGTGTTGCCTTGTCACAGGTGGATCATGAACAACAAGTTCCAAAGGTAAAGTCCCCAGCTTATCAATACACACAGGATGGACTATATCAAATTTGGGATGAATATATTTGGCTCACTCCTGCTAGTGATCAACTCAGTAAAAGTCCACTCTATGTTGAGAACAAACCAATCACACCTGTGATACATGGCCTAATAGCACCCGACCTATGGGAAAATTCCCTGTCATATGTGTTCTCATATCATAAGCTTAAAAAAATACTGATTGGTTTGGGACTGACTGGGATAGACGACCAAGCACACGTTGGTTAGCCCCTAATGGCACTCAGTGGCGATGTGGCTCCAACTTATGGCCTTGGCTGCCACCTGGATGGATTGGACGATGCACCCTAGGTTTTGTCTGGATGCAAGGTAGAACTACATTTATTATATCTCCTCCTGCTAACCTACCCAACCTGCAACAGCGCTGGACCCACTCTGTCTTCCACTGGTATGACCATCTTTCCTCAATTTTCCTTCCCCAATTAGGAATCGAAAGTGTCATCTTACACATGGAAGCTCTAAACAAATTTACTATGAAAGCATTAAAATGATACACAACATAGCCTTTTGCTGTTTGATTTAGAAGTGTCCCAAATGCATAAGGCAGTCCTCCAAAACCGAATGGCACTGGATGTCTTGACAGCAGCACAGGGGGGCACCTGTGCCATTATAAAAACTGAATGTTGTGTCTATATTCCTGACTACCATCAAAATATCTCCGGCTTCCTGTCTGATATGAACCACCAAATTAAGTTCATGTCTGACCCAACCCTATCTCTAAACGATTGGTTTAACTCCTGGTCAGGACCAGGTTTCTAGACTACTATCAAAACCTTATTCATTGGGTTCATCATATTGCTAGTATTTCTTATCATAATTTGTTGTCTGTTTCGTTGTTTGTCTTCCGCATGTCAACAAAGTTTCACCTCCTGGACCACCTCTCGTCAAATGATTCTCTCGTCTCCAGAGGATCTGTACACCTTGTCAGGCTTGGACTCCACGGGTGCAGCCTTCCGGTCCACTGAACTTCCTACCTATACCTATGGCCCCATTTAGGGACAGCTCTACGACCTTGTACAGCCGGAAGTAGTTACAGAAGACTGACCGTCGTCCATATCCCCAAAAGATTTCGGGGCCAAATGGGTTCAGGGGGGGTTTATGATGTGGAATAAGGCTGCCCCAGCTAGAGAAGCCCAAGGTGACCTGGCCTACATGCCAAACTATATGACCCAGTGGACTTTTTTTATGGTATGAATTAGGACTGCCCCAGGGAGAGAAGCCCGGGGCATCCTCACCTACATGCCGATCTATATGGCCAGATTCGTATCTAAAGTTATATGACCGCACAATAACCAGACCCCATCTGCACTGAAATCATTTAATGACTTTTTACATCATCTTTTCTTTTCTCCAGTAAAAATAAGTCACGTACCCATGCCTTATAAAATTAGCCCTAACCCTCAACTCAGGGCAGCAGCAGGAGCTCTGACTGCCTGTGGGTCTTGTCCCC
>NW_025800882.1:0-2166 GCF_021613505.1 Equus quagga | reverse complement strand
GTCCACTTATTATCTGGAAGTTTAATATGTCACAGAAGTAGCCAAGTCTCTTTGTCAATTGCCCTTTTGAGTCCTTTGTCCATTTCCAGGTAGTTGTTGTTTTACTCTGATGCTTTTTCCTTTTGCAAATATGTTTCGTCTTCTGAGAAATTCCTGGAAAGGGTTCTGACAAAAAGGTTCTAAACGACAGGCTTCTGATAAACCTTCAGATTGTAAAACTGAACGGAGTAAGAAATTACAGAATTCTAACAGAAACTAAGTTCATCAATCTACTAACAGAAGATTCAGCCCCAGAACTGATTATGCAGGGCTGTGTGAACTGATAAGAATGATTGTAATTTTTTAGGACTTCTATTTGAAATATTGTTGAGTTTTGATGTGTTGTTTTGTTTTCTCATAATGAAGGAAATCTTTTTCTCTTTTCTCTTATGCTAACTATGACTTACAGCCATTTGGTGAAATTAAACCTTCATGGGCAAAACTGAAACATTTACCTTTTTCTCCCTACGTTATCCCTAAGGAATTGACAAACCCTTTGTTACTGAGTATGGTCATTTCGTGGCAATATTTGCATAAGTTCCATAAGAATCTGTTCTCCTTATAACAGGACACATTGGTTATATTACCAAGGCTTTGACTGGAATGTCATATTTGAAACATACAGGCTCAGATATGACAAGACAGCATTTCAGGAACAAAGATTGGACTTTCTGGAATACAGCCACTTGGAAACATGGGCCTAGTACCTTGTTTACAGAGATTCTGGCAATCTTGCCCGGTCACTAAGGAATCTTGCTTATCTGGCAGGTTTAGGGAACCTCCGAATATTTTGGGTGACCTCAAAGAGAACGCCACTCAAATCTGTAGGTATTGCAGGCCAAATCTGATGGCAAGTCCTTGGCTTGGCTTTTCTGGCCTCTAGAGGCCTTCACAGTTCAATCTGAGACTCCTCAGAAAAAATTCCAGCAAAGCAGATTTTAAAAAACCTGTATAAACAATTCTGATTCTTTCTGCTCTTATGTAAATAATTGGAGCAAGTTGTATTGAAACTACACTTTATTTGCAAACGTGTTAATCATAATTTGGCTATCTTTTCTAAAAATGAGGATGATTTAAGAGAGCATGGCCTCCCCATAGACTTAAATAGATGACAACGTTCTCCTCTCAGTGCTTGTCCCACTATTCTCGCTTCTGGCCAAGGATTCCATTCTTATCCCTTGAATCAGAGTCTGTTTGACCTCTTCCAGTTTCTGTGCCAGCTTTCTGTTTGTCAAAGCTGTTTCTGGGTATCTCTGCCTTTAATAGCCTAGCCTAGGCAATCCTCAGACTGTAACCATGCAGCCATCTTGGGGGACATGTTCACTGTGATGTCATAAAGGACCTCAAAATTCTAAGTTGTCCTGACAACCTCCATGCATACAGAGTTTCAGAGCCATCTCAGACCAGTCTGACTGCTAACCCTTTCCAGGTAAGATAGTCGTCCTTTTTCTGGATTTCTTGTCGCTTTCTAACTTACTCCTTGAACTTTGAAAGGGCTGCTACATTCTCTCTAGACACTGGTTTCTTTGCAGTATAAGATTATCCTTGGTTGTATCTCTTATGTCCTGTGTAGCTGGCCAAGTGGGTGGACCATCCCCAGAGAAAGTCCTGGACTCCCTCCCAAGTTGAAGTTGCCCAGGCAATCCTCTGATGCGCAATGATCGTGTCATCTCCTAGCACTCTGCCAATTCCACCTTGGCAGGTCACATGTCTTCCTTCCTTCTTACTTTGGGGAAGTGTACCAGATGCGTTCATTGATTGTAATATTCTCATGGAGCTTTTTCTGGTGCGAATTGATAACGTATCGCCAGAATTGCTACTTATTTATGATCTCTGTCCGCACCGTACCATGAAATCTGTATTTCCTAACACTGCTAAAGTGATCTGTACCCGTAATGTGAAACAGTGAGGCCCCGGCCGCCCAAGTGGAAGGTGGGCACTTACTCACTCCACCACAAAGCCGGCCCTGAATTCTTATTTTGGACCAACCTTTTGTCTGAACTTGGGAAGAAGTGGGCTTGTTGGGATTATTCGTGAAGGTGATTTCTATTAACATCATGGACGGTAACATTTTCCCTTGGTTCATGGGTTTAGCATGCATGATGTTCTGTGGGTAGTATTCCTCTT
>NW_025800881.1:0-1113 GCF_021613505.1 Equus quagga | reverse complement strand
CCTACCATAGCTTCTACAGAAACATAACTTTTTCTCTCGTAAATCACACTCGTTTTTACAAAAGATAGCCAACACAGGTTTAACAGGTTTGCAAGTAAAGTGTAGTTTCAATACAACATGCTCCAATTATTTACATAACAGCTACAAGAATAGCAATTGTTTATACAGGCTTTTTTAAGTATGCCTTGCTGGAAATTTTTATGAGGAATCTCGGATTGAACTGTGAAGGCCTCTAGAGGTCAGAAAAGCCAAGCCAAGGATTTGCCATCAGATTTTGCCTGCAGTACTTACAGATTTGAGTGGAGTTCTCTTTCAGGTCCCCCAAAGTATTTGGAGGTTACTTGCACCTGCCAAAGAAGCACGTTTCCTTACTTAACGGGTAAGATTACCAGAATCTCTGTAAACATGGTACCAGGACCGTGTTTCCAAGTGGCTGTATTCCAGAAAGTCCAATCTTTGTTCCTGAAATGCTGTCTTGTCATATCTGAGCCTGTATGCTTCAAATATGACATTCCAGTCAAAGCCTTGGTAGTATAACCAATGTGTCCTGTTATAAGGAGAACAGATTCTTATGGAACTTATGCAAGTATTGCCACTAAATAACCATACTCAGTCACAAAGGGTTTCCAAATTCTCGAGGGATAAGGTACAGAGAAAAAGATGAATGTTTCAGTTTTGCTCATAAAGGTATAATTTCACCAAATGCCTGTATGTCAAAGTTAGCATAAGAGAAAAGAGAAAAAGATTTCCCTCATTATGGGAAAACAAAACAACACATCAAAACTCAACAACATTTCAAACAGAAGTCCTAAAAAATTATAATCCTCCTCATCAGTTCACACAGTCCTGTATAATCAATTCTAGAGCTAAATCTGTCCTTAGCAGATCGAGGAGCTTAGTTTCTGTTACAATTCTGTAGTTTCTTACTCAGCTCAGTTTTGCAGTCTGAAAGTTTATCAGAAACCTGTAGTTTATATCCTCTGTGTCAGATCCTTTCCAGGAATATCTCGGAAGACGAAACATATTTGCAAAAGAAAAAAGCATCAGAGTAAAACAACAACTATCAGCAAATGGACAAAGGACTCAAAAGGGCAATTGACAAAGAAACTTGGA
>NW_025800880.1:0-1059 GCF_021613505.1 Equus quagga | reverse complement strand
GGGGTGGGCAGCTGCGGCCACACTCACCTTGAATGATACAGGCACCCAGGGAGGCAGCACCTGAAAAGGAGCAGAGCAGTCAGCTGTGGACAATGTCTGTTTTAATTTGCAGCAAGAGGTGGTACCTGCAATACAAAAGGGGGAAGAGTCGCCCTCAGTTTTGGCTGAGGCCTGGAAGCAGAGTAAAGTTTGTTCATGCCTATCCACCAGGGTCCCCAGAGCCCTTCCCAGCTCCGAGGAGTGGCCGAGACATGCCAAGACCCTTGGAGGGCAAACAGAGGAACCTGAGAGGGGCCCTCGGAATCCAGAAAATCTGAAGTGTCTGTGGCAGCTTCCAAAGCTGGTGGCTGGCCCTTTCCAAAGAGACACGAGAAGGACCAAGGAAAGCCACAGGGCCCAGCAGCCACTGTTCCTGGCAGGAACACCCACATGATGACAACCACAGCCACTGTCACCACCACCCGCACCTCAGGTACATGCTGCCCAGGCTCTGTGTGAAATGGAGAGTCAGGAAAGGGACTCAGTCAGATGGGGAGCAGTCTTAGGGGCAGACAGACTCACACTAGTCAATGTCAGAAAGACTTGGTTATGTGGCCAGAAGCCAGTGTCTTCACAGCTAGAGCTGTCATCTGTTTAACGTCCTCTCCCCTCTCCAGGGACACAAACTCAGATGCCCACAGAGCCAGGCAGACCTGATAATGAGTGAAATGGGCAGGCTGAGGGACTCAGGAGGCAGGATGGAGAGCACTGGCCCCTGTGAAGGGGTCGTCCCATGCAGCTGCAGCCCAGGATCGCTGTAGAAAGGCAGGCCAAAGTCGTCCAGCTTTTCCAGAAAAACAAAGAGACAGGATTTAGAAGTGAAATCCTTTGACTTTTAAATGTCGCAACAAATTCTGTTTTTGAAAACACTGTAGCACCAAACAAAAAATACGTGATTCAGCCGGGGGAGGGACAGGCCAGTCAGCACCCCCTGGCTCCTCTGTCACTGCCCCTTCTGTCCTCCACACCGCTCGAGCCCTCCTCAGATTTCCTCGTCTTTCTCTGCCAGGTTGATCCTCT
>NW_025800879.1:0-1587 GCF_021613505.1 Equus quagga | reverse complement strand
TTGTTGAGTTTTGATGTGCTGGTTTTTTTTCTCATAATGAAGGAAATATTTTTCTCTTTTCTCTTATGCTAACTTTGACTTACAGCCATTTGGTGAAATTATACCTTTATGAGCAAAACTGAAACATTCATCTTTTTCTCTGTACCTTATCCCTCAAGAATTGGGAAACCCTTTGTGACTGAGTATGGTTATTTAGTGGCAATATTTGCATAAGTTCCATAAGAATCTGTTCTCCTTATAACAGGACACATTGGTTATATTACCAAGGCTTTGACTGGAATGTCATATTTGAAACATACAGGCTCAGATATGACAAGACAGCATTTCAGGAACAAACATTGGACTTTCTGGAATACAGCCACTCGGAAACACGGGCCTGGTACCATGTTTACAGAGATTCTGGCAATCTTACCCGTTAAGTAAGGAGACGTGCTTATTTGGCAGGTGCAAGTAACCTCCAAATACTTTGGGGGACCTGAAAGAGAACTCCACTCAAATCTGTAAGTACTGCAGGCAAAATCTGATGGCAAATCCTTGGCTTGGCTTTTCTGGCCTCTAGAGGCCTTCACAGTTCAATCCGAGATTCCTCATAAAAATTTCCAGCAAGGCATACTTAAAAAAGCCCGTATAAACAATTGCTATTCTTGTAGCTGTTATGTAAATAATTGGAGCATGTTGTATTGAAACTACACTTTACTTGCAAACCTGTTAAACCTGTGTTGGCTATCTTTTGTAAAAACGAGAGTGATTTACGAGAGAAAAAGTTATGTTTCTGTAGAAGCTATGGTAGGGATTCATGGATATTAGATTCTAGCTCTTTCTTCTGCAAGATTCATCTATTACTAATCGTAATGTCTCCTTGTGCTCATCTATGTCTGACACCTGCGAGTTCCCTGGCCACAATCAAACATTTTCCTTTAAAACTACTCCCCAAATACTAACTAGATTTGCCTTGTCCCAGTTGGATCAGAAACAACAAGTTCCAAAGGTAAATTACCTAACTTATCGATACACACAGGATGGACGATATGAAATTTGGGATGAATGTATTTGGTTCACTCCTACTAGTGGTCAACTCAGTAAAAGGTCACTCTCTGTTGGGAACAAACCAATCACACCTGTGATACATGGCCAAATAACAGCCGACCTATGGAAAAATTCGCTGTTATATGTGTTCTCATATCATAGTCTTAAAAAAGTACTGATTGGTTTGGGACTGACTGGGATAGACAGCCCAGCACGCTTTGGTTAGTCTCTAATGGTGCTCAGTGGCTATGCGGCTCTAATTTATGGCCTTGGCTGCCACCTAAATGGATTGCACGATGCACACTAGGCTTTGTCTGGATGCAGGGTAGAACTACATTTACTACATCTCCTCCTGCTAACCTACCCAACTGCAGCAGCTCTGGACCAGCTCTGTCTTCCACTGGTATGACCATCTTTCCGCAATTGTCCTTCCCCAATTAGGAATCGAAAGTGTCATCTTGCACATGGAAGTCCTAAACAAATTTATTATGAAGGCATTAAATGATGCACAACATAGCATTTTGCTGCTCAATTTAGAAGTATCCCAAATGTGTAAGGCAG
>NW_025800878.1:0-1515 GCF_021613505.1 Equus quagga | reverse complement strand
AGCTGAATGCCATGATTTGCCCCATAGAGTAGCCATGGGCAGCAAACCTGGCTTCATGCAGCTATCCAAGAAAGTTCCTGATGGAGAAGTGTATTTAGATCCATCCTTGACAAAGAGAGAGGCACAAGGAAGAAAAGGGCACTTACCAGAAGTCGAGCTCACAAAGCTATGAAGCAAGATTTTGATATGGTCCACAAGATATGATATGGGCTTGGCGAGCTGAAGAGTCAAAAGAAAGATTTCTTGGACTCTCAAATTCTGGAAGTGGTGCTCTTTTACTTATAGAATGGTACAGGACAACATGGCGACAGGACCCATGGGCAGTAAATAGTTGCTGCATGGGGACAGGACCTATGGGCAGTGAAGAGCTGCTGCTGCTGCGGCATGGGGAAAGGTTCCATGGGCAGTCAGAGGTCCTGCTGCTGCCCTGAGTTGAAGGTAAAGGCTAATTTTATAATGCATTGGTACGTGACATTTTTACTGGAAAAAGAAAATATGATGTTAAAAGTCATTAAATGATTTCAGTTCAGATGGGGTCTGGTTATTGTGTGGTCATATAGCATTAAATACGAATCTGGCCATATAGATAGGCATGTAGGTGAGCATGAAATGGGCTTCTATCACTGGGACACCTCTAATTCATACCAAAACAAAAAACAAAAAAACTCACCGGGTCATGTAGTTTGGTATGTAGGCCAGGTAACCTTGGGCTTTTCGAGCTGGGGCAGCCTTAATTCACATCATTCGTCATGGTCTTTCACAGCTATCTCCCATAGATATTCTTATCAGTCTTTTCTCCTCCATTCCAAGTTAGGAATTTTGTATTTCTTTATTCACCATATGTTCTCTAGGGGTCCAGATTTATGGCCTAAAACTTTGGAGGCCGAAAGAGATTAGAGAAGAACTTTCAAGGATTGGTAAACACCTCAAAATGCTCAATGATGCTACAGAAAGGAAGACCATTACAAAGAGTTGAAGAAGAACATTACCAAGAGAACACGTTCCGTGCTAAACTCAGGAGCCAAAGGAAAAGGTTACAGTCCACAATGTTACTACTAATTACCATTACAAATAACCAAAGCAGGCCAACATCATCCCTAGTTCAGGCAAAAGTTTGATCCAAAAGTCCATTTCAGTGCCGGCCCTGCGGTGTACTGGGTATGTGCCCACATTCCGCCTGGGTGGCCAGGCCTTCATTGGTTAGCACCATGGGTGTGGATCAGATTAGTAGCATTAGCAAATATAGATTTCACAGTATGGTGTGGACAGACATCCTAAAGTAATCGAAATTTTGAAGAGACATTATGAGTACACACCAGAAAAATAACCATGGGAATATTACAATCTATGAACGCATCAGGAACACTTCCCAAAATAATGAAGGAAGGAAAACATGTGACCTGCCAAAGTGGAATTGTCAGACTGCTAGGAGATGACATGATCATTGCGCATCAGAGGATTGCCTGGGAAGTCATCTTGGGAGGGCCTCCGGGACTTTCTCTTGGGAAAGTCCAC
>NW_025800877.1:0-2027 GCF_021613505.1 Equus quagga | reverse complement strand
GCCCTTGTGTGTTTCTCTTCTTTTTGCCTAATGATTGCCACCTGAACTAGCCTCTGTTGCCCATCTTCGTCAGTTTCAGAGGATACATTTCTCAGTGCCGCTTTTTCGCCAGCTCTCCACGCCCTTGTGTGTTTTTATTTCTGCTTAAAGGTTGCCACCTGAGCTAGCCTCTGTTGCCCATGTTCGTCAGTTTCAGAGGGTAGATTTCTCAGTGTTGCCTTTTCCACAGGTCTCCACGCCCCTGTGTGGTTCTTTTGCTTAACGATTGCCAACTGAGCTAGCCACTGTTGCCCATCTTTGTCAGTTTCGGAGGGTAGATTTCTCAGTGTTGCCTTTTTCCCAGGTCTCCACGCCCCTGTGTTTTTCTTTTGCTTAACGATTGCCACCTGAGCTAGCCTCTGTTGCCCATCTTCGTCAGTTTCAGAGGGTGGATTTCTCAGTGTTGCTTTTTCCCCAGGTCTCCACGCCCTTGTGTGTTTCTTTTGCTTAACGATTGCCACCTGAGGTAGCCTCTGCTGCCCCTGTTCCTCAGTTTCAGAGGTTGGATTTCTCAGTTTTGCTTTTTCCCGACGTCTCCACGCCCTTGTGTGTTTCTCCTTTTTTTGCTTAATGTTTGCCACCTGAGCTAGCCCCTGTTGCCCATCTTCGTCACTTTCAGAGGGTGGATTTCTCAGTGTTGCTTTTTCCCCAGTTCTCTACGCGCTTTTGTGTGTGTGTGTGTGTGTGTGTTCCTGCTTAAGGATTGCCACCTGAGCTAGCCCCTGTTGCCCATCTTCGTCAGTTTCAGAGGGTGGATTTCTCAGTGTTGCCATTTCGCCAGCTGTCCACGCCCTTGTGTCTTTCTTTTTTCTGCTTAAAGGTTGCCACCTGAGCTAGCCTCTGTTGCCCATGTTCGTCAGTTTCAGAGGGTAGATTTATCAGTGTTGCCTTTTCCCCAGGTCTCCACGCCGCTGTGTGTTTCTTTTGCTTAACGATTGCCACCTGAGGTAGCCTCGGTTGCCCATCGTCGTCCGTTTCAGAGGGTGGATTTCTCAGTGTTGCTTTTTCCCCAGCTCTCCCCGTCCTTGTGTGTTTCTTTTGCTTAAGGATTGCCACCTGAGCTAGCCCCTGTTGCCCTTCTTCGTCAGTTTCAGATGGTGGATTTCTCAGTGTTGTTTTTTCCCCAGGTCTCCACGCACTGCCTTTTATTTTTCCTTAAAAATTGCCACCTGAGCTAGCCTGTTTTGCCCATCTTCGTCCGTTTCAGACGGTAGATTTCTCACTGTTGCTTTTTTGAAAGGACTGCACGCCCTTGTGTTTTGTTTTTGCTTACACATTCCCACCTGGGCTAGCCTACGTAGCTCATTTCTTCAGTTTCAGAGGGTTCATTTCTCAGTGTTGCTTTCTACCCAGGTCTTCACGCCCCAGTGTTCTTTTGTTGGTGTTGTTTTTTGTTTTTTTTGCTTGATAATTGCCACCTGACATGGCCTGTCTTGTCCATCTTCCTCAGTTTTAGAGGGTAGATTTCTCAGTGCTGCTTTCTCCCCAGGTCTCCACGCCCTTGTGTGTTTCTCTTCTTTTTGCCTATTTGATTGCCACGTGAACTAGCCTCTGTTGCCCAACTTCGTCAGTTTCAGAGGGTGGATTTCTGCGTGTTGCTTTTTCCCCAGGTCTCCACGCCTTTGTGTGTTACTTTTGCTTAATGATTGCCACCTGAGCTAGCCTCTGTTGCCCATCGTCGTGAGTTTCAGAGTGTACATTTCTCAGTGCTGCTTTTTCGCCAGCTCTTCACGCCCTTGTGTCTTTTTTTTTTCTGCTTAAAGGTTGATACCTGAGCTAGCCTCTGTTCCCCATCTTCCTCAGTTTCAGAGGGTAGATTTCTCCGTGTTGCCTTTTCCCCAGGTCTCCACGCCCCTGTGTGTTTCTTTTGCTTAACGATTGCCACCTGAGGTAGCCTCTGTTGCCCATCGTCGTCTGTTTCAGAGGGTGCATTTCTCAGTATTGCTTTTTCCCCAGCTCTCCCCGTCCTTGTGTGTTTCTTTTGCTTA
>NW_025800876.1:0-3274 GCF_021613505.1 Equus quagga | reverse complement strand
TGGATTTCTCAGTGTTGCTTTTTCCCCAGGTCTCCAATCCCTTGTGTGTTTCGCCTTTTTTTCTTAATGTTTGCCACCTGAGCTAGCCCCTGTTGCCCATCTTTGTCAGTTTCAGAGGGTGGATTTCTCAGTGTTGCTTTTTCCCCAGGTCTCTACGCACTTTTGTGTGTGTGTGTGTGTGTGTGTGTGTCTTCCTGCTTAAGGATTGCCACCTGAGCTAGACCCTGTTGCCCATCTTCGTCAGTCTCAGAGGGTGGATTCCTCAGTGTTGCCTTTTCGCCAGGTCTCCACGCCCCTGTGTCTTTTTTTTTCTTATTATTTGTTGCTACCTGAGCTAGAGTCTGTTGCCCATGTTCGTCAGTTTCAGAGGGTAGATTTTTCAGTGTTGCCTTTTCCCCAGGTCTCCACTCCCATGTGTGTTTCTTTTGCTTAACGATTGCCACCTGAGTTAGCCTCTGTTGCCCATCGTCGTCAGTTTCAGAGGGTGGATTTCTCAGTGTTGCTTTTTCCCCAGGTCTCCACGCCCTTGTGTCTTTTTTTTTCTGCTTAAAGGTTGCCACCAGAGCTAGCCCCTGTTGCCCATCTTCGTCAGTTTCAGAGGGTGGATTTCTCAGTGTTGCTTTTTCCCCAGGTCTCCACGCCCCTGTGTGTTTCACCTTTCTTTGCTTAATATTTGCCACCTACGCTAGACCCTGTTGCCCATCTTCGTCAGTTTCAGAGGGTTTATTTCTCAGTGTTGCTTTTTCCCCAGGTCTCTACGCGCTTTTATGTGTGTGTGTGTGTTTGTGTGTGTGTGTTCCTGCTTAAGGATTGCCACCTGAGCTAGCCACTGTTGCCCATCTTCGTCAGTTTCAGAGGGTGGATTTCTCCTTGTCGCTTTTTCCCCTGGTCTCCACGCCCCTGTGTGTTTCTTTTGCTTAATGATTGCCACCTGAGGTAGCCTCTGTTGCACATCTTCCTCAGTTTCAGAGGGTGTATTTCTCAGTGTTGCTTTTTCCCCAGGTCTCCATGCCCTTGTGTGTTTCTCCTTTTTTTGCTTAATGTTTGCCACCTGACCTAGCCTGTCTTGTCCATCTTCGTCAGTTTTAGAGGGTAGATTTCTCAGTGCTGCTTTCTCCCCAGGTCTCCACGCCCCTGTGTGTTTCTTTTGCTTAACGATTGCCACCTGACATAGCCTCTGTTGCCCATCTTCCTCAGTTTCAGAGGTTGGAATTCTCAGTGTTGCTTTTTGCCCAGGTCTCCACGCCCTTGTGTGTTTCTTTTGCTTAACGATTGCCACCTGAGCTAGCCCCTGTTGCCCATCTTCGTCAGTTTCTGAGGGTGGATTTCTCAGTGTTGCTTTCTCCCCAGGTCTCACCCCCTTGTGTGTTTCTCTTGTTTTTAGCTAATGATTGCCACCTGAACTAGCTTCTGTTGCCCATCTTCGTCAGTTTCAGAGGGTGGATTTCTCCGTGTTGCTTTTTCCCCAGGTCTCCACGCCCTTGTGTGTTTCTTTTGCTTAACGATTGCCACCTGAGCTAGCCTCTGTTGCCCATTGTCTTCAGTTTCAGTGGGTAAATTACTCAGTGCTGCTCTTTCGCCAGCTCTCCACGCCCTTGTGTCTTTTTTTTTTTTGCTTAAAGGTTGCCCCCTGAGCTAGCCTCTGTTGCCCATGTTCCTCAGTTTCAGAGGGTAGATTTCCCCATGTTGCTTTTTACCCAAGTTTCCATGCACTTCCTTTTATTTTTCCTTAAAAATTGCCACCTGAGCTAGCCTGTGTTGCCCATCTTCGTCGGTTTCAGAGGGTAGATTTCTCACTGTTGCTTTTTTGCCAGGTCGGCACGCCCTTGTGTTTTGTTTTTGCTTACACATTCCCACCTGGGCAAGCCTACGTAGCCCATCTTCGTGAGTTTCACAGGGTATATTTCTCAGTGTTGCCTTTTCCGCAGGTCTCCACGCCCCTGTGTGTTTCCTTTGCTTAACGATTGCCATCTGAGCTAGCCACTGTTGCCCATCTTCGCCTGTTTCAGAGGGTAGATTTCTCAGTGTTGCTTTTTCCCCAGGTCTCCACGCCCCGGTGTGTTTCTTTTGCTTAACGATTGCCACCTGAGCTAGCCACTGTTGCACATCTTCGTCAGTTTCAGAGGGTAGATTTCTCAGTGTTGCCTTTTCCCCAGGTCTCCAAGCCCCTGTGTGATTCTTTTGCTTAACGATTGCCACCTGAGGTAGCCTCTGTTGCCCATGTTCCTCAGTTTCAGAGGTTGGATTTCTCAGTGTTGCTTTTTCCCCAGGTCTCCACTGTCTTGTGTGTTTCGCCTTTTTTTGCTTAATGTTTGCCACCTGAGCTAGCCCCTGTTGCCCATCTTCGTCAGTTTCAGAGGGTGGATTTCTCAGTGTTGCTTTTTCCCCAGGTCTCTACGAACTTTTGTGTATGTATGTGTGTGTGGGTGTATGTGTGAGTTCCTGCTTAAGGATTGCCACCTGAGCTAGCCCCTGTTGCCCATCGTCGTCAGTTTCAGAGGGTGGATTTCTCAGTGTTGCCTTTTCCCCAGGTCTCCACGCCCTTGTTTGTTTCTTTTGCTTAAGGATTGCCACCTGAGCTAACCCCTGTTGCCAAACTTCCTCAGTTTCAGAGGGTGGATTTCTCAGTGTTGCTTATTCCCCAGGTCTCCACGCCCTTGTGTGTTTCTTTTGCTTAACGATGGCCACCTGAGGTAGCCTCTGTTGCCCATGTTCCTCAGTTTCAGAGGGTGGATTTCTCAGTGTTGCTTTTGCCCCAGGTCTCCATGCCCATGTGTGTTTCTCGTTTTTTTGCTTAATGTTTGCCACCTGATCTAGCCTCTGTTGCCCATCTTCTTCAGTTTCAGAGGGTAGATTTCTCAGTTTTGCTTTTTCGCCAGCTCTCCACGCCCTTGTGTCTTTTTTTTTCTGCTTAAATGTTGCCACCTGAACTAGCCTCTGTTGCCCATGTTCGTCAGTTTCAGAGGGTAGATTTCTCCGTGTTGCTTTTTCCACAGGTCTCCACGCACTTCCTTTTATTTTTCCTTAAACATTGCCACCTGAGCTAGCCTCTGTTGCCCATCTTCGTCGGTTTCAGAGGGTAGATTTCTCACTGTTGCTTTTTTGCCAAGTCTGCACGCCCTTGTGTTTTGTTTTTGCTTACACATTCCCACCTGGGCTAGCCTACGTAGCCCATCTTCTTCAGTTTCAGTGGGTGCATTTCTCAGTGTTGCTTTCTATCCAGGTCTTCACGCCCCAGTGTTCTTTTGTCGGTGTTGTTTTTTTTTTTTTTTTT
>NW_025800875.1:0-1918 GCF_021613505.1 Equus quagga | reverse complement strand
TTGTTTTTCCATAGCATAATCATCGTGGTCTTTCTCAGATTTCCCCCCTTTGGTATGCTTGTCAGCCAGTTCTCCTTCATCCCAAGGTATCAATTTTCTATTTCTTTAACCACCTTATGTTCTATAGGCCTACGTGTGAGTGCTTTTCATTGTTGGGTGTTGTCTTTGAATTTACATTGGTCACTTGTAGTAATCTTTACCATGCTAGCCTTGGTCAAAATGAGCACTGTGAACACATGTTCATCTTGGTTGGTCTGACGTTCCGACATCTTAAACTCCAAATTCTAGTTTGTCATGTTAAACTTCTTCATGAACATAATGTACCCGAGACAAATTAGACAGATGTGATGAATTCCGTTCCAGGTAAGATACTTTTCTGTCTCATTTCTGGATTTGGGAAGTTTCGATCTTTACCCCTGATCCTTGAATGTTCCACTAGATTACGTCTAGATACTGGCTTACTGTATTTCTATAAGTTGTGTTATTTGTTTGATTTACAACCTCAGCTATAGTATGTTTATTTTTCTATAATGATAATTGTAATGTTCTAATTTTCAGACAACCTCCTTTCACATGGTGTCAATACACGCCGTCAGTAATCATTCTAGTCCAAGAGATAGGGGGAGTATTTCATTGGAGCCAAACTGAGCACACTAGCCTGGTAGGGCATCCCTCACAAAGCAACGAAGCCCTCTGGAAAAGGGTGCTTCTCAGCACACTTCTGGAGCCCTGCCAAACAATGCGACATATCCGGAGCATGATGGGGGTCTAGTCCTTCAAGGGTTCAAAGAGATGTGTTGTGACACATTAGCATGTACCCAGTGGGCCTCCATAATGCCAGAGCTATGGAAAGTGAGACTTCTCTTCAATGAGTGCTAGGGGCATAGGAAGGGAAGCATCGATCCTTCTCTTCAATGTCCTCAGGAGATCATTCTTGATTTGGGATTATGATTAAGGCAGAAGGACAACGTAGGTCTGATAAGACCCAAGTCCAGCCTCTGGTTTCAAATCAAGTTTCAAGCTTGAATTAGCATGGCCTACCCATTTTCTTGAGAAGATTACAGTGTTCTCCACTCTGTGCTTGTCTGTCTGTTATTTATTGCTTCTCCTCAATGACTTCTTTCTTACCCCTGTAATCACCGGCAATTCTAACCCTTCAAGTTTCAGTGCTGGTTTCTGTTTTTAAATTCTTTTCTGGGTATCTCTCACTTGAGTATCGTAGCCTAGGACAATCCTCAGGCTATAAAGATGAGGCCATCTTGGGTGACATGTTCACTGTGATGTCATAAACACCCTCAAACTTCTCAGTTGTCGCGGCATCTTCCATGCACACAGTATTTCAGAGCCATCTGATACCAGTCTGATAGTTTTCCATTTCCTGGATTTCTTGTCTGTTTATAACTTTATCTTTGGACTTTTAAATGTCTACTACGTTCTCTCTAGACACTGAATTCTTTACTTTAAGTTTATCCTTGGTTTTATCTGTCACATTTTGTGGATATGGCCAAATATGTAGACTTTCCCCAGAAAAAGTCCACGAGTCCCTCCCAAGTTGATGTTGCCCAGCCAATCCTCTGATGTTCAATGATCGTGTCATCTTGTGCAGTCCGACAATTCCACCTATGCAAGTCACATCACTTCCTCCATTCTGTATTTGAGAAGTCTACCAGATGCGTCATAGATTGCAATATTTTCATGTTGTTTTCCTGGTGCATATGTATAAGGTATGCTCACAATTTCCACTTATGTATGATCTCTGCCCGCACCATACCATGAAATCTATCTCTCCTGATGTTACTAATCTGATCAGCACCCGTGATGCGAATCCATGAGTCCCAGGCCACAGACTAGGAACGTGGGCTCTTACACAGCAGAACACATGACTGGCCCTGAATTTTACTTTTGGACCAATCTTTTG
>NW_025800874.1:0-1375 GCF_021613505.1 Equus quagga | reverse complement strand
GGGCATGTGTGGGCTGCCTTCTGGAGCTTGGAGGAAGTGAGACGGGGCTGGGAGCAAATGTCCCCTCCCTTCCCCTCCTTTCCTGAGTCCGGGGTCATCCTGGACTGTGTGCATTCAGTGGACACAGACAAAACCCAGGGACTCCCACAAGCCTCAGGCCACATGCTCTGCTTCCTGAGCTCCAGTTCTGATCTCACCCTGCTGGGCCTATGGGGGACTGTGGATGCTGAGCTGGGGTGCGGCAGGACCGGGTAACACTCCGAATCTTCTGCAGGAGCTGTTCAAGACGTTGGTGCCCACCCACTGCCTCGGCTCCATCTGGTCTGAGCGCGACAACAGGGAACGCGAGTCCCTGGCACCCACCGTCCGTGACACTGTGATGCACGACAACACCGTGGCCAATTGCATCCTCGTCACCTGCCTTGGGGACGCGAGCATGACAGCGCAGGACAGGGCCAGGGTGGTTGAGCTGTGGATCAGGGTGGCTGAGGTAAGCCTTGGCACGCCCTGTCTGGATGCGTGGGAATTGCCTCTTGTTTCTCAGCTCTCAGGATTGAAGTCTGGGGTCTTAGTCCCTGGACTGTTCCTTGACCCTCATGCCAGGGCCACGTTGACCTTGACTTGAGGTCCCAGTGGGGACAAGCTCAATTCCTTGTGAGCAGTGTTACTCATCGGGTGGCAGGTGTGCCCTCCCTGGCTTCCCTGGGCATCTGTCTCCTCCAGGACAGGAGAAGTCCGTGAAGTGACAGAAACCAGAGGCAGCAGAGCTTCAGCTCCCCCTCACGGCTCCATCTCTTCGCTTCCCCAGGAGTGCCGAGGCCTCGGGAACTTCTGTTCCCTCCACACAATCCTTTCTGCCCTGCAGAGCCCTGCCATTGCCCGTCTCCAAGACACCTGGGAACAAGTTTCCAGGTGGGTAGTGGGTGGTCTGCTCTCCAGCCAAGCACCATGAGGGTGAGGTGGCCCAGGCAGCCTGATTTGGGCTGGCATGTCCCCCAAAGTCAGCTGAGACCACCTGGGAGGCAGCGAACGCCGGGCACAGGGACTGACCTGGGTGCTGGGTTTCTGAGTCTCTCAGCGCCCTTAGGCCAGCAGTTCCATCCCAGGGATTCATTTCCTTCCAGACCAGATCCTGGCTTGAGCCCAGGTGGAGATTCTCAGGTGTTTCCTTTGCAGCAACAGAAGCCTCTATGCAGCTGAAACCAACACTGTTCCAAGGAGATCTGTTTGGGACATCTGGGAATGGAGGCCCCAAGGGACAAGAGGAGAGGTCCCTCTACAGTCCCATGGGGACCTCAGAGCTCAGAGCACCCCAGCAAAATCCCTCATCCAGGCCCCAGGCAGTTTGGATCTGCTGGGTTCTCAAACAAATGGG
>NW_025800873.1:0-1063 GCF_021613505.1 Equus quagga | reverse complement strand
TCCAGCACGTGGTTCTGGCACGTCTGATAGGTGGTTCCGGCATGCCCCGCAGGTGATCCCAGAGAGTCCTCCAAGTGCTTCTGGCCCAGCCCGCAGGCGATTTCGGCGTGTCCGACAGGTGGTTCTGGTCTGTCCAATAGGTGGTTCCGGTGCGTCCGGCACCTGGTTCCGGCGTGTCTGAGAGGTGGTTCCGGCATGCCCGGTGGATGATTCCGGAGTGTCTGGCAAGTCTTTCTGGCATAGCCGGCTGGTGATTTTGGCATGTCCAGCAGGTAATATTTTGGCGTTTCCGTCTGGTGATTTTGACGTGTAAGGCGGGTGGTTCCAGGGAGTGGATCAGGTGGTTCCAGCGTTCTCGGCAGGTGATTCAGTTTGGTTCGGCAGGTGGTTCTGGGCTGTCCGGGAGGTGGTTCCGGCCTGTCCAGCACGTGGTTCTGGCACGTCTGAGAGGTGGTTCCGGCATGCCCGGCAGGTGATCCCACAGAGTCCTCCATGTGGTTCTGGCCCAGCCCGCAGGTGATTTCGGCGTGTCCGGCAGGTGGTTCCGGCATGCTCAGCAGGTTCTTCAGGCAGGTCCGGCAGGTGGTTCCGACGATTCGAGCCGGTGCTTCCGGCTAGCTCGGCAGGTGCTTTGGGCTTCTCCGTCACTTGATTTTGGCACATTTGAGATGTGGGTCCAGCATTCCCAGCAGGTGATTCCAGAAATTCCGGCAAGCAGTTCTGGCATAGCCAGCAGGTGATTTTTGCGTGTCCGGCAGGTGGATCCTGCGAGTCGAGCAGGTGGTTCCTGCATGCTCGGCAGGTGGTTCAGGCGTGTCCGACAGGTGGTTCCGTTGTATCCAGGTGTTTCCGGCGTGTCCGACACATGGTAGTGGCACGTCTGAGAGGTGGTTCCGGCATGCCCCGCAGGTGATTCCGGAGTGTCCAGCAAGTGGTTCTGGCATAGCCGTCTGGTGATTTTGGCGTGGCCAGCAGGTGGCTCCAGCGAGTCGAGCAGGTTGTTCCGGCATGCTCAACAGGTGTTTCAGATGGGTCCGTCAGGTGGTTCCGGTCTGTCCAATAG
>NW_025800872.1:0-1073 GCF_021613505.1 Equus quagga | reverse complement strand
GCAGGAGAAGTTCCCTTTAGGCTGTAAGAGCACTGTGGAGAGCAAGTTGTTGCTTATCTTCCCAGCGAGCTGGAAGCCAGACGCTTTGGGGCCTGTCTCCCCTTGAGGAAACAAGGAGGCATTTGTGCCTTGCAGCCCTAGGGCAATGTAGGACACGGCAGAGCAGAAGTTCTGCTCCAGCGAGATCAGGTCTGGGAAGCAACTGCGTATCCCAGGCCTTTGTAAGAGATGTTCCCGGTAGACTGTAAGAGCACTGTGGGGTGCGAGTTGTTTCTTAGCTTCCCAGCGAGCTGGAAGCCAGACGCTTTGGGGCCTGTCTCCCCTTGAGGAAACAAGGAGGCATTTGTGCCTTGCAGCCCTAGGGCAATGTAGGACACGGCAGAGCAGAAGTTCTACTTCAGAGAGATCAGGGTGGGAAGCAACTGCGTTTCCCAGGCCCTTGTCATAGATGTTGCTGGTAGGCTGTAAGAGCACTCTGGAGAGCGAGTTGTTTCTTAGATTTCCGGAGAGCTGGAAATCAGACGCTTTGTGGCCTGCCTCCCCTCGAGGAACCAAGGAAGAGCTTTGTGCCTTGCAAGTCTAGGGAAATGTAAGACACGGCACAGCAGAAATTCTACTTCAGCGAGATCAGGGTTGGGAGCAAATGCGTTTCACAGGTGTTTGTAAGAGATGTTGCCGGTAGGATAAGAGAGCACTGTGGAGAGCGAGTTGTTCCTTAGCATCCACAGAGCTGGATGTCAGACGCTTTGGTGCCTGTCTCCCATTCAGGATCCGAGCAGGTATTTGTGCCTTGTAGCTCTAGGGCAATGTAGGACAGTTATTAGCAGAAGTTCTACTTGAGCGAGACCAGGGCTGGGCAGCAACTGCGTTTCACAGGCCTTTGTAAGAGATGTTTCCGGTAGGCTGTAAGAGCACTGTGGAGAGCGACTTGTTTCTAAGCGTACCAGAGAGCTGGAGGCCAGACGCTTTGTGGCCTGTCTCCCCTTGAGGAACCAAGGCAGGGCTTTGTGCCTTGCAGCTCTAGGGCAATGTAGTACATGGCAGAGCAGAAGTTCTACTTCAGCGAGATCAGG
>NW_025800871.1:0-1067 GCF_021613505.1 Equus quagga | reverse complement strand
GAGGCATCGACTCTTCTCTTCAATGTCCTCAAGAGATCCTTCTTGACATTGGATTATGCTTAAGGCAGAAGGACACTGTAGGTCTGATAAGGCCCAAGTCCGGCCTCTTGTTTCCAATCAATTTTCAAGCTTGAATCAGCATGGCGTCGCCATAGACTTGAATCGATGACAATGTTCTCCTCTCAGTGCTTGTCCCTCTATTCTCGCTTCTTGCCAGGGATTGCTTTCTTTTCCCTGAGATCAAAGTCTGTTTGATCTCTTCCAGTTTCTGTGCCCGCTTTCTGTTTGTCAAAGCTGTTTCTGGGTATGTCTCCCTTTAATAGCCCAGCCTAGGCCGATCCTCAGACTGTAACCATGCGGCCATCTTGGGGGACATGTTCACCGTGATGTCATAAAGAACCTCAGAAGGCTAAGTTGTCCTGACAACCTCCAAGCACACAGAGTTTCAGAGGCATCTCAGACCAGTCTGACTCCTCCCCCTTTCCAGGTAGGATAGATTTCCTTTTTCTGGATTTCTTGTCGGTTTCTAACTTTCTCCTCGAACTTGGAAAGGCCTGCTCCATTCTCTCTAGGCACTGGTTTCTCTCCTGTAAGATTACCCTGGGTGTTATCTCTTATGTCTTGGGTAGATGGTCAAGTGGGTGGACTTTCCCCAGAGAAAGTCCTGGACTCCCTCCCAAGTTGAAGTTGCCCTGGCAATCCTCTGATGCGCAATGATCGTGTCATCTCCTAGCACTCTGCCAATTCCACCTTGGCAGGTCCCATGTTTTCCTTCCTTCTTCCTTTGGGGAAGTGTACCAGATGCCTTCAGAGATTGGAAGATTCTCACGGTTCTTTTTCTGGTGCGTATTGATAACAGACCCTCACAACTGCCACTTCTTTATGACCTCTGTCCGCACCGTACCTTGAAATCTCTATTCCCTAACAGTGCTAAGGTGATCCGCACCCGTGCTGTGAAAGAGTGAGGCCCGGGCCACGCAATCGGAACGTGGGCACTTGCCCGCTCCGCCACAGGGCCGGCCCTGACTTGTACTTTTGGACCAACCTGTGGCCTGAACTTGGGAAGA
>NW_025800870.1:0-1031 GCF_021613505.1 Equus quagga | reverse complement strand
GTCGGACACGCCTGAACCACATGCCGAGCATGCAGGAACCACCTGCTCGACTCGCAGGACCCACCTGCCGGACACCCAAAAATCACCTGCTGGCTATGCCAGAACCGCTTGCCGGACTTTCTGGAATCACCTGCTGGGAATGCTGGACCCACCTCACAAATGTGCCAAAATCAAGTGACGGAGACGCCCAAAGCCCCTGCCGAGCTACCCGGAAGCACCAGCACGAATCGTCGGAACCACCTGCCGGACCTGCCTGAACAACCTCCTGAGCATGCCGGAACAACCTGCCGGAATGCCAAAATCACCTGCGGGGTGGGCCAGAACCACTTGGAGGACTCTCTGGGATCACCTGCCGGCCATGTCAGAACCACCCCTCAGACGTGCCAGAACCACGTGCTGGACAGGCCGGAACCACCTCCAGGACAGACCAGAACCACAGGCCGAACCAAACTGAATCACCTGCCGAGAACGCTGGAACCACCTGATCCACTCCCCGGAACCACCAACCGGACACGTCAAAATCACTTGACGGACACGCCAAAATCTTACCTGCTGGACATGCCAAAATCACCAGCCGGCTATGCCAGAACGACTTGCCGGACACTCCGGAATCACCCACCGGGCATGCCGGAACCACCTATTGGACAGACCGGAACCACCTGACGGACCCATCTGAAACACCTGCTGAACACGCAAAAATAACCTGCTGGCTATGCCAGAACCACTTGCCGGAATTTCTGGAATCACCAGCTGGGAATGCTGGACCCACCACTCAAATGTGCCACAATCAAGTGACGCAGACGCCCAAAGCACCTGCCGAGCTAGCCGGAAGCACCTGCTCGAATTGTCGGAACCACCTTCCGGACCTGCCTGAACAACCTGCTGAGCAGGCCGGAACCACCTGCCGGACACGCCAAAATCACCTGCGGGCTGGGCCAGAACCATTTGGAGGACTCTCTGGGATTACCTGCCGGGCATGCCGGTACCACCTCTCAGACGTGCCAGAACCACGTGCTGGACATGCCGGAACC
>NW_025800869.1:0-2140 GCF_021613505.1 Equus quagga | reverse complement strand
AATGTCCTCAAGAGATCCTTCTTGACTTTGGATTATGCTTGAGGCCATTGAAGAGAAGAGTCGATGCCTCCTTTCCTAGGCCCCTAGCATTCTTGGAAGATCAGTCTCACTTTCCATAGCTCTGGCGTCACGTGGGCCCACTGGCCACATGCTAATGTGTCCCTAGAGATGTCTTGGAAGCCTCGAAGGAATGGAGGCCTGTCATGCTTGGGGTATTTCTCTTTGTTGGGAAGGGCTCTACAAGTGTGCTGAAAATCACCCTTTTTCAGAGGGCTTGGTTCCTTTGTGAATTCTGCCCTCCCACGCTAGAGTGCTCACTTTGGCTCCAATGAAATTCTCTCCCCCGACCTCTTGCCATAGAAGGATTAGTGATTATGTGCTTTGACGCCATATGGAAGGAAGCTGGCTGAAAAGTAGAACATTACAATTCTGTTTCCAGAAAAATAAACATGCCTGGGCTGAGGATGTAGGTCAAACAAATGGCACAGCCTATAGAAATAAAGTAATCCCGTATCTAGACGCAATCTAGGGCAACGCTCAAGGGTCAGGGCTCAAGTTCGAAACTTCCCAAATGCAAAAAAGAGAAACAAAAATATCTTTCCTGGAGAGAGGAATTCATCAGATTTGTCTAATTGGTCTCGGAAAAACATTATGTCCATGAAGGGAGTTGATAGGACCACCTCGAATTTGGAGTTTCTGATCTCAGGATGTCAAACCAACCCAGATGACCACGGGTTCTCAGTGCTTCGCTTGACCTAGGCTAGGATAGAAAGAGTCCTACAAGTGACCGGTGCAAATTCAAAGACAGCAACGAAGAATCACGAAAGCACTCACACCTCGGCCTAGAGAAGATATGGTGATTCAAGAAATACAAAATTAATCACTTGGACTGAAGGAGAACGGACTGATGAGCACATCAAAGGGAGATAGCTGAGAAAGACCATGACGAGTATACTGTGGAAAAGAAAAAAAGGTCCCAGAAAAGGCAAGCCGAACAGATATCACCCCTGAATAATCCACAATGAAAGATGTCAGTCTTTAGACAGGCTCTGCTGGAACGTTTGAAAGTCAGAGAAATTCACAAGACAAAAAACGGCAGCGAAGGTCAAACCTGGGCTCTCTGGGAAGGGTGAGTTATGAGACTGCTCCAAGCGGGCTCTGAAGCCCTGTGTCCATGAAGCTTGCCGGGACAGCAGACACACAACTAGGAGCAATCCTCTGACGTCACAGTGGCCCTTACAAACAACCTGGGCTCATCGACACAGTGCCAGATTTGGGCTCAAGCAGCATATTCAAGCCCCATTGCACTCACCTGCAGGTTGCCAATGGAGAATTAAAGGGGCCGGCGGTGGTGCAGCGGTGATGTCCGCAGCTTCTGGGTCGGTGGCCCGGGGTGGGCCGGGTGGAATCCTGGGGGTGAGCCTCCTCACCACTGCTTCAGTCATTCTGGGGCAGGCGTCCGAGGGGTTGTAGAGGCAGATGGGAAGGGACGTTAGATAGGGCCAGACTTCCACAGCAAATACAGGAGCATTGCCAGCAGATGTGAGCACAGCGATGCACTTCTGCCAAAACACAACCAATTACAAGTTGCAAAGAATAGATAAACGGAAGCTAAACGCAAACGAAAATAAAACACAGCTTGCCAGTTTGAAGAAGAAGATCTCTATGAACAACCTTTGCAAAACGGGTGAAAGCTATATCAAACGAAAAGTAGCAATCGTTTGGGGAAAGAAATTCAAGACGACACAAGGAAAAAGAAGGATATTCCGGGACATAGGAATGGAAGAATTAACACACTTGAAACGTCCATAGCGGAAAAGCAATCTCTGGATTCCATGCAATCCCAGTCAAAGTTGCAGCCATATTTGCCAGAGAGATAGAAGAGAGAATCCTAAAGTTTCTAGCCAGCAACCTGAGACCCTGAATAGGCCAAGGAATCCTCAGGAAAACGAACAAAGCAGGACGTATCACACTTTCTGATTTCAACATAGAGGACAAAGCGCTAGGTACCAACCGGCACAGTCCGGGCCCAAAAACAGGCACACAGACCCATGCAACAGAATCGAGCGCCCAGAGCCCAAGTCAAACATACATGGACAGCCCATTTGCGACCAGGGAGCAAAGAGGAGACAGTGGACAA
>NW_025800868.1:0-1069 GCF_021613505.1 Equus quagga | reverse complement strand
CACCTGCTCGACTCGCCGGAACCACCTGCCGGACACACCGGAATCACCTGCCGAGCACGCCGGAGCCACCTGCTCGACTCGCCGGAACCACCTGCCGGAAACACCGGAAGCACGTGCCGAGCACGCCAGAGCCACCTGCTCGACTCACCGGAACCACCTGCCGGACACACCGGAAGCAACTGCCAAGCACGCAGAGCCACCTGCTCGACTCGCCGGAACCACCTGCCGGACACACCGGAAGCACCTGCCGAGCACGCCGGAGCCACCTGCTCGACTCACCGGAACCACATGCAGGACACACCGGAATCACCTGCCGGCCATCCCAGAACCACTTGCCGGACACTCCGCACTCACCTGCCGGGCATGCCGGAACCACCTCTCAAACCTGCAAGAACCACGTGCCGGAGATGCCGGAAGCACCTGCCGAGCTCACCGGAGCCACCTGCTCGACTCGCCGGAACCACCTGCCGGACAAACCGGAAGAAACTGCCGCGCACGCTGGAGCCACCTGCTCGACTCGCCGGAACCACCTGCCGGACACTCCAAACTCACCTGCCGGCTACCCCATAACCACTTGGCAGACATTTCGGAGTCACATGTCGTGCACGCTGGACCCACCTCTCACACGTGCCAGAAACACGTGCCGGACACGCCGGATCCACCTAACGGACAGACGGGAACCACATGCCGAACACACCGGAAGCACCTGCCGAGCATGCCGGGGCCACCTGCTCGAATCGCCGGAACCACCTGCTGGACACGCCAAAATCACCTGCCGGCTACGCCAGAACCACTTGGTGGACACTCCTGAATCACCTGTCGGGCATGGCGGAACCACCTCTCAGACGTGCCAGAAACACGTACCGGAGACGCCTGAAGCACCTGCCGAGCACGTCAGAACGACCTGCTCGTCTTGCCGGAACCACCTGCTGGACACACCATAAGCACCTGCCGAGCACGCCGGTGCCACCAGCTCGAATCGCCGGAACCACCAGCCGGACACACCGGAAGCACCTACCGATCACGCCGGAGCCACCTGCTCGACTCGCCGGAACCACATGCTGGACAC
>NW_025800867.1:0-1400 GCF_021613505.1 Equus quagga | reverse complement strand
CTGCCGAGCACACCGGAGACACCTGCTCGACTCGCCGGAACCACCTGACGGACACTCCAAAATCACCTGCCGGCTACGCCAGAACCACTTGGTGCACACTCCGGAATGACCTGCCAGGCATGCTGGAACCAAATCTCTGATGTGCCATAACCATGTCCCGGAGTCTCCGGAAGTACCTGCCGAGCTCACCTTAACCACCTTATCTGCTCGCCGGAACAACCTGCTGGACATGCCAAAATCATCTGCCGGCTATGCCAGAACCACTTGCCGGACACTCCGCACTCACCTGCCGGGCATGCCGGAACCACCTCTCAAACCTGCAAGAACCATGTGCCGGAGATTCCGGAAGCACCTGCCGAGCTCATCCTAACCACCTTCTCGACTCGCCGGGACCACCTGCCGGTCACGGCAAAATCACCTACCGGCTACGCCAGAACCACTTGCCAGACACTCGGGAATCACCTGTCGGGCATGGCGGACCCACCTCTCAGACGTGCCAGAAATGCATGCCGGACACGCCGGATCCACCTAACGGACAGACCGGAACCACCTGCCGGACACACCGGAAGCACCTGCCGAGCACGCCGGAGCCTCCTGCTGGACTCGCCGGAACCACCTGCCGGACACACCGGAAGCACCTGCCGAGCACGCCGGAGCCACCTGCCCGACTCGCCGGAACCACCCGCCGGACACACCGGAAGCACCTGCCGAGCACGCCGGAGCCACCTGTTTGACTCACCGGAACCACCTGCCGCACACACCGGATGCACCTGCCGAGCACGCCGGAGGACCATTTGGTGGACACTCCGTAATCACCTGCCAGGCATGCTGGAACCACATCTCTGATGTGCCATAACCACGTCCCGGAGACTCCGGAAGCACCTGCCGAGCTCACCTTAACCACCTTCTCGACTCGCCGGAACCACCTGCTGGACACGCCAAAATCACATGCCGGCTATGCCAGAATCACTTGCCAGACACTCCGCACTCACCTGCCGGGCATGCCGGAACCACCTCTAAAACCTGCAAGAACCACGTGCCAGAGATGCTGGTAGCACCAGCCGAGCTCACCCTAACCACCTTCTCGACTCGCCGGGACCACCTGCCGGTCACGGCAAAATCACCTGCCGGCTACACCAGAACCACTTGCCGGACACTCCGGAATCACCTGTCGGGCATGGCGGAACCACCTCTCAGACGTGCCAGAAACACGTGCCAGAGACGCCGGAAGCACCTGCCGAGCACGTCAGAACGACCTGCTCAACTCGCCAGAACCACCTGCCGGACACTCCGGAATCACCTGTCGGGCATGGCGGAACCACCTCTCAGACGTGCCAGAAACACGTGCCAGAGACGCCGGAAGCACCTGCCGAGCACGTCAGAACGACCTGCTCAACTCG
>NW_025800866.1:0-1515 GCF_021613505.1 Equus quagga | reverse complement strand
ACCCTGAATAGGCCAAGGAATCCTCAGGAAAACGAACAAAGCAGGACGTATCACACTTTCTGATTTCAACATAGAGGACGAAGCACTAGGTACCGGAACGTCACAGTCAGGGCCCAAAAACAGGCACACAGACCCATGCAACAGAATCGAGAGCCCAAAGCCCAGCTCAAACATACATGGACAGCCCATTTGCGACCAGTGAGCCAAGAGGAGACAGTGGACAAAGGAGAGTCTCTCCAAGAAACGGTGCTGGGAAGCCTGCACAGCCACATGGAACACAACGAGAGTAGACCATGATGTGCCACCTGGCACACGCACCACCTGAAATGGATTAAAGCCCTGAGTGGCAGACTTGACACCGTGTAACTTGTAGGAGAGGACCTAGGAAGAGTGTTTTTTGCCATCAGTCTGAGCCGCCTATTTGGAAGGAGCCTGTCTGACTGGTGAAGGGCAGCAAAGGAGACAAGAAACAAACGGGACCACCTCAAATGCAGACGCTTCTGCCCAGTCAAGGAAATCATCGACTCAAAGCAAAGACAGCACAACAATTGGGAGTGGATGTTTGCAAAGAACACATCGGACAAGGGGTGAAAAGCCCAAAAATACAATCAACTCACATGTCTCCACGAGAAAAAGAACAAGCCGATGAAAACCTGGGCCAAAGATGGACACAGAGATTTCTCCCAAGAAGATCTAAAGAGGGCCAACAGGTGCATGAAAACTTGTTCACCCTCATTAAGTCTGAGGCCAAGGCAACTCCAAACCGCAATGACATAGCGGCTCACTGTGGTCAGAATGGCTATACGGAGGCAGACAGGAAACAACAATTGTCAGAGAGGAGGTGGAGAGAAGGGAAGCCTCCTACACTGCTGGTGGCAGTGGAAACCGGTGCAGCCACTAGGCCAAGCGGTGTGGAACTGCCTCCGAAATTTAAGGATCCATGTCCCATATGATCCAGCTATTCCTCTGGGGCACGTTTAGCCAAAGAACTCGGAAACACTACCGCCTAAAGACATGTGCACCGCTGAGTTCACCACAGCCTTACTCCCGCTCTCCAAGACTTGGAAGCCGCCCGGGTGCCCAGCAAGGGACGAACGGAGAAGGAACATGGGCTATAGCCACACAATGGCAGACCACTCAGCGGGAACAAAGGATGCAATCCAGCCGTTTGTGACTAGCAGAAAGTCTGGGAGGGTTTTAGGGGAAGTGAAACAAGCCCCAGGGACAAAGTCAAATACCGTAGGATCTCACTTACAAGGAGAAGAAAAAACAAGCACTAACCAACAGGTGGCACTGGACATTTGATCGGGGGTGCCCAGAAGCAAAGCGGGGCGGTGGGGGTTGCTGAAAGACATGATGAGGTACAAGTGTGTGGTGAGGGCCTGTGATTCGGCTTACGCTGCTGAAGAGGATGGAACCTACATGGAAGCCAAATCGATGAGGATGTAAATCTGAAAGACATAGGATATCCTAATGCAGGGTTATGGCAATAAATCCACCTAAAAGCAAAAATCC
>NW_025800865.1:0-1533 GCF_021613505.1 Equus quagga | reverse complement strand
TGAAAGACATAGGAGGTTCTAATGCAGGGTTATGGCAATAAATCCACCTCAAATCACAAATCCAAGAAGGGGTCCAGAATGACGGCATACAGCTTTGGGGGCTGAAAGAGATTAGAGAAGGTGAACTTCCAGGGATGGAAAATCACCTCAAAAGGCTTACTGATGCTACAGAAAGCTAGACCATTCCAAATACATGAAGAGGAATCCTACCAAGAGAACCTGATCTGTGCTAAGCCCAGGAACCAACGGAAAACGTTACCGTCCATGATGTTCCTACTAATCACCTTCACGAATAATCCAAAAAGGCCCACATCTTCCCAAGTTCAGGCCACAGGTTGGTGCAAAAGTGCAAGTCAGGGCCGGCCCTGTGGTGGAGCGGGCAAGTGCCCACGTTCCGCTTGGGTGGCCCGGGCCTCACCGTTTCACAGCACGGGTGCAGATCACCTTAGCACTGTTAGGGAATAGAGATGTCATGGTACGGTGCGGACAGAGGTCATAAACAAGTAGCAATTGTGAGGGTCTGTTATCAATACGCACCAGAAAAAGAACCGTGAGAATATTCCAATCTCTGAAGGCATCTGGTGCACTTCCCCAAAGGAAGAAGGAAGGAAAACATGGGACCTGCCAAGGTGTAATTGGCAGAGTGCTAGGAGATGACACGATCATTGCGCATCAGAGGATTGCCTGGGCAACTTCAACTTGGGAGGGAGTCCAGGACTTTCTCTTGGTAAGGTCCACCCACTTGACCCTCTTCCCAAGACATAAGAGATAACACCCAGGGTAATCTTACAGGAAAGAAACCAGCGTATAGAGAGAATGGAGCAGGCCTTTCCAAGTTTGAGGAGAAAGTTAGCAACCGACAAGAAATCCAGAAAAAGGAAAACTATAGTACCTGGAAAGGGGGAGGGGTCGGACTGATGTGAGATGGCTCTGAAACTCTGTGTGCTTGGAAGTTGTCTGGACAACTTAGCCTTCTGAGGTTCTTTATGACATCACGGTGAACACGTCCCCCAAGATGGCCGCATGGTTACAGTCTGAGGATTGGCCAAGGCTGGGCTATTACAGGGAGACTTACCCAGAAACAGCTTTGACAAACAGAAAGCGGGCACAGAAACTGGAAGAGATCAAACAGACTCTGATGCCAGGGATAAGAAAGGAATCCTTGGCAAGAAGCGAGAATAGAGGGACAAGCACTGAGAGGAGAACATTGTCATCGATGCAAGTCTATGGCGACGCCATGCTGATTCAAGCTTGAAACTTGATTGGAAACACGAGGCAGCACTTGGGCGTTATCAGACCTACAGTGTCCTTCGTCCTTAAGCATAATCCAAAGTCAAGAAGGAGCTCTTGAGGACATTGAAGAGAAGAATCGATGCCTCCTTTCCTAGGCCCCTAGCATTCTTGGAAGATCAGTCTCACTTTCCATAGCTCTGGCGTCACGGGGGTCCACTGGTCACATGGTAATGCATCCCAAGAGATGTCTTGGAAGCCTTGAAGGAATGGAGCCCTGTCATGCTTGGGGTAGGTCTCTTT
>NW_025800864.1:0-1319 GCF_021613505.1 Equus quagga | reverse complement strand
ATGTGCTTTGACGCCATGTGGAAGGAAGCTGGCTGAAAATTAGAACATTACAATTCTATTTCCGGAATAATAAACATGCCAGGGCTGAGGAGGTACGTCAAACAAATAGCACAGCCTATAGAAATAAAGTAAGCCCGTATCTAGACGCAATCTAGGGCAACGTTCAAGGGTCAGGGGTCAAGTTCGAAACTTCCCAAATCCACAAAAGAGAAAGAAAAATATCTTTCCTGGAGAGAGGAATTCATCAGATTTGTCTAATTTGTCTCGGATAAACATTATTTCCATGAAGGGGGTTGATAGGACCACCTAGAATTTGGAGTTTCTGATCTCAGGATGTCAAACCAACCCAGATGACCACGGGTTCTCAGTGCTTCGCTTGACCTAGGCTAGGATAGCAAAGAGTCCTACAAGTGTCCGGTGCAAATGCAAAGACAGCAACCAAGAATCACGAAAGCACTCACACCTCGGCCTAGAGAAGATATGGTGATTCAAGAAATACAAAATTAATCACTTGGACTGAAGGAGAACGGACTGAGGAGCACATCTAAGGGAGATAGCTGAGAAAGACCATGACGAGGATACTGTGGAAAGGAAAAAAATGTCCCAGAAAAGGCAAGGCGAACAGATATCACACCTGAATAATCCACAATGAAAGATGTCAGTCTTTAGACAGGCTCTGCTGGAACGTTTGAAAGTCATAGAAATTCAGAAGCCAAAAAACGGCAGCGAAGAGCAAACCTGGGCTCTCTGGGAAGGGTGAGTTATGAGACTGCTCCAAGCGGTCTCGGAAGCCCTGTGTCCATGAAGCTTGCCGGGACAGCAGACACACAATTATGACAAATCCTCTGACGTCACAGTGGCCCTGGCAAACAACCTTGGCTTATCTACACAGTGCCAGAGTTGGGCTCAAGCAGCATATTCAAGCCCCATTGCACTCAACTGCAGGTTGGCAATGGAACATGAAAGGGGCCGGCGGTGGTGCAGCTGTGAGGACCGCAGCTTCTGTGTCGGTGGCCCCTGGTGGGCCGGGTGTAATCCTGGGGGTGAGCCTCCTCACCACTGCTTCAGTCATTCTGGGGCAGGCGTCCGAGGGGGTGTAGAGGCAGCTGGGAAGGGACGTTAGATAGGGCCAGACTTCCACAGCAAATACAGGAGCATTGCCAGCAGATGTCAGCACAGCGATGCACTTCTGCCAAAACAGAACCAATTACAAGTTCCAAAGAATAGAAAAACGGAAGCTAAACAGAAACGAAAATAAAACACAGCTTGCCAGTACGAAGAAGAAGATCTCTATGAAGAACCTTAGCAAAACAGGTGAA
>NW_025800863.1:0-1059 GCF_021613505.1 Equus quagga | reverse complement strand
TTTCTGTTCACCTTCCATTTTCTGGGACCTTTTTCTCTTTTCCATAGGATAATCGTCATGGTATTTCTCAGCTCTCCCCCTTAGACATGCTTATCAGTCCATTCCCCTGCATTCCAAGTGATTCATTGTGCATTTCTGGAATCACGGTACGTTCTCTAGGCCGAGGTGTGAGTGCTTTCGTGACTCTTGGTTGTTGTCTTTGAATTTGCACCGGTCACTTGAAGGAGTCTTTGCTGTCCTATTCTAGGTCAAACTAAGCACTGAGAATACGTGGTCATCTGGGTTGGTTTGACATCCTGAGGTCAGAAACTCCAAACTCGAGGTGGTCCTGGCATCCCCCTTCACGGACACAATGTTCCCAAGACAAATTAGAGAAATCTGATGAATTCCTCTCTCCAGGAAAGATATTTTTCTGTCTCCTTTCCGGATTTGGGAAGTTTCGAACTTCAACCCTGCTCCTGGAACGTTCCCCTAGGTTCCGTCTAGATACGGGCTTACTTTATTGCTATAGGCTGAGCCATTTGTTTGCCTTACATCCTTAGCCCTGGCCTGTTTATTTTTCTGGAAACAGAATTGTAATGTTCTCATTTTCAGCCCACTTCCTTACATGTGGCGTCAAAACGCATAATCAATAATCCTTCTATGGCAAGAGGTAGGGGGATAGAATTTCGATGGAGGCAAACTGAGCACACTACTCCGGGAGGGCAGCCTTCACGAAGGAACGAAGCCCTGTGGAAAAGGGTGCTTTTCAGCACCCTTGAAGAGCACTTCCAAACAAAGAGATATAGCCCTAGCATGACAGGGCTCCGTCCCTTCAAGGCTTCCAAGACATCTCCTGGGACACATTAGCATGTACCCAGTGGGCCCCCGTGACGCCAGAGCTATGGAAAGTGAGACTGATCTGCAAAGAATGCCAGGGGCCTAGGAAAGGAGGCATCGAGTCTTCTCTTCAACGTCCTCAACACATCATTCTTTTCTTTGGCTTATGCTTAAGGCAGAAGTTCCACGTAGGTCTGACAAGGCCCAAGTCCGGCCTCTTGCTTCCAATCAAGCTGCAAG
>NW_025800862.1:0-4790 GCF_021613505.1 Equus quagga | reverse complement strand
AAAAGCTTCTGCACAGCAAAGGAAACCATCAACAAAACGAAAAGACAACCTAACAACTGGGAGAAGATATTTGCAAACCACATATCAGATAAGGGGTTAATATCCAAAATATACAAAGAACTCATACAGCTCAACAACAAAAAACACAACAATCCAATTAGAAAATGGGCAAAAGATCTGAGGAGAGATTTCTCCAAAGAAGATATACAGATGGCCAACAGGCATATGAAAAGATGCTCAACATCATTAGCCTTCAGGGAAATGCAAATCAAAACTACAATGAGGTATCACCTCACTCCGGTCAGAATGGCTGTAATTAACAAGACAGGCAATGACAAATGTTGGAGAGGGTGTGGAGAGAAGGGAACCCTTGTTCACTGCTGGTGGGAGTGCAAACTGGTGCTGCCACTATGCAAAGCAGTTTGGAGTATCCTCAGAAAATTAAGAATAGATCTACCATATGATCTACCACTGCTGGGTGTTTATCAAAGAATTTGAAAACCCAAAAGCATAAAGATGATTTCACTCAAAAGTAGAAAAAAAAAAAGAAAAAAAAAAAAAAAACACATAGCATTGGAGATTGGACTGGTGGTTACCATTGGGGAAGGGGGGAGGGGAGAGGGCACAAGGGGTGATTAGGGTCACATGTGAGGGTATGCACTATAATTAGTGTTCGGGTGGTGAACATGATGTAATGTATCCAGAATTTGAAATATGATGTACATCCGAAAAAAAAAAATTAAAAAAAAAAAAAGGGGTGGACATAGAATTTGCCCCTGAAATTTGTTTCACCAATGGAATTCAAAATAGAAAGCTATGATCATGTTTAGGTTCTGTAATTCAAACAATCTCAAAATCATTAATACTGGTTAAGATGAATCATCAAGTTTATGTGTAAACAAGTACCTTCTGTTCCAATTTGTTGGCTAAGTTCACGTATTTCCTCCTCTCTATCCTTAGACATATAATTATACAAGTTTCCCCCGCTATCTGAAAGTAGAGTGTTCCTATGAAATTTTTCTAAGCTGAAATGGTGCAAAGCAAAGAAGCAATTACCACTAATTTATATGAAAAAAATTCTTGAGCGTTCCCAGACCCAGAAAATAACCTACCAAATCACAGCACATAAAACCTGAAGTAACGCATAAACCCTAAAATCACGCTAACATGTAGTAAAAGCAGGAATGATATGATTAACACGCAGCCTATAGAAAGTGGAAATAACGGATGTGCAGTGCCGTTTCACACACCAGGATCAGGAAGACAGCAACCGCGCTGGAAGGTGGAGAGCTGGTGCTGGTGAGGATGGTGTGTGAGGCCGAGGCGTCGGCGGTTGGGGTGGCGGGAGGTACGGGAGACTGGGGTGGAGGCGAGAGAGGAAGAGGGTCATCTATTAACATCTCACTGTCGTCTGAATCCATCAGAGCAGGCAGGTCACTAACGTCTACACCTTCTACGTCTGCCTGCCTCAGTGTCCAGGGTGGAGGTTTGCTGTCTGCTGTGGCTGATGTGGAAGGCTGGAAACACGACAGTATGCTTGACTGCTTAGCGTCTTTAACAGCTGCTGCAAAACAAACGCTGAACGCTCGTTTTCGCTTTTTTCATAAAAGCGAAAATCCTCTTTGATTTCTTTCGGTTAGCAAAAACAGGTACTGATGTAGGTCTTTTGTAAAAGTGAGGTGGCGTAAAGCAAACTTTCAGATAGCAGGGGAACTTTACCTATTTTTCATATAGAAAAACACCTTAAGTGCTCAGAAAAATGAGCAATTATGGACTCTAAGGAGGCCCACTATCTGCCATCTGCAAGCTGGAGACCCAGGAAAGTCATTATTGTAATTCCAGTTTGAGTCCAAAGGCCTGAGAACCAGGGATGCTGATGTTGTAAATACTAGGCAAAGGGCAGAAGACTGATGTCCCAGCTCAACAGGCAGGCAGGAAGCACAAAAAGGGTGCATCTGTTTTTTATAAGGTAAGAGCTATTATGGAAGAGAGCACAGGGAAGTATTTCCTTAGGGTGGTAGAATTAGAAAAGAGAAGGGGAACTTGTAAAAAGAATCTAATACCTTAGTGATTCAAACCACTGGAGATAAAAATATGTATGTCACTTAGTGAGGAGGAAAAAGAATGAGTAGGTTGCTGGTAATCAAGGATGGTTTGGGCATCAGGAAGGAGGAATTGGCTATAGGGATAACTCCTCGGTAGTGGCTCAGAGACCAGCAATCCAGTAGCACAGGCCTGCGCAATGCATGGGTGGGTGGATCTGAGTCTGCAGAGACAGAAGAGACAGACTGAATGTGGTATGAACAGCTTGTATGTCCTTTGGTAGCTAATGGGCAGCAAGTGAAGCTGTTTGAGCAGGGGATTATGTGACTCCAGCTGTATTTGGAAGAACATTTCCCAGCCCTAGGTTCAGGGTGGATTGCATAGGGCAGAGCCTAGAAGCTGGGAGAGCCCTTAAGAAGCTATTTGCAATAGTTTAGGCAAGAGATAATGACCTATACTAGAGGAGGTGGCAGTGATTTAGAAAGAGAAAAATGAGAATGATATGTTGGAGGGAGTTGTCGTCTTATTGATGTAGATAGTGAGGGAGGGGAAGTAGGAGCAGTCAGTGGTGATTGAGAGAATCATGATATCCTTGGCAGAAAGAGAGGAATCAGAAGCGGGTTTGGAAAATAAAGATGACAAGTGTGATTTATGGCAGAGTGAGGCACTAGTCAGCAACTGAAAATTGCCACTCAGATTGTTTCTAGGCTTATGGTTTTGTGAGACTTCTGCATAGAGTAGATAGGAGTTTGTAAGGATCGGATACAATTAACCAAGAGAGACTGTGGAGAGAGAAAAAAAGGGACAGGAGATAGGACTTTGGTGTTTACATTTTGAGTCAGAAGAGTTGTAGGAGCCATTGAAAAGGGGTACCCAGAGCAGCTGGAGGAAAACTCGAACAACTTGGGTGATGGAGTCCAACTCATGTTTTGCTAAAATCTCTGTGTGCTTTTATTCTCCTTATCTAAGTGAGTTTTTAGGGGATTGAGGCAACCACCATCGGTGGATGCTAAAACCATTAAAAAGTGAAAGAAACTTCATAATGGGAGGACCATGCTGACCGCACTTACACTCCCGCGTTAATCCCAGCATCACTAAAAGTGCTCTGATTGACATGTTGTTTTTCAGGATGTGATAGAGCAGGAAGGATACGGTACAGCCCATGAAGTAATCTAGTCGAAGGGCCAAAATAATTTGAACCAGAATCAATGGAGCCTTCAGAGCTACCATTTTCCAGGAATTCCAGTGGGTACAGGAAGAAGGTAAACAATGGCACAGAGAAGTAGTCAGTCAGAGGTAGAATATGAGATGGTCTACAGGCCAAATGACCTAGTTTTACCAACGTATAAATGGCAGAAAAAAGGAAGGAGGGGCTGTTATAGGATGAAAGAGACTTAAAATTCATAAGAATCCCTTACCCATCCTCCTCCCAAAAAAGAAAAGATATGAGTGAGTGTAAGTTGGCTCAGACAGCATCACTGATCAATGTTTTCCTGACCCCCTAAGCAACTCCATCACTAAGCCACTAGGCTGTGGTAATTTTGCTTCTTAAATGTCTCTCAATCTGTCCTTACTGCTCCAATGCCACTGCCACCTTCCTGGTCCAAGTTGTCATCATCTCCTGCCTGGACTAGTACAACCATGTTACACAGATTTCCTTCCCTCTGCTTGTTTCCATCTATGTTCCTCATAGTGTAGCCTGAGTGAGTTTTAAATGCAAATCTGGTCATGTGACTTTCCTGCTTAAATCTCCTCTGTAGAGAAAGATTGGAACGCATCACATGACCTAGCAGGCTTTCCATGATTTAGCCCCTACCCATCTTCCACGGGCTCGCCATCTTCCTGTTATCGCTGGCACTTCTGTTTCTTGACTGGGCTGTTAGATGGTTACCCTTCAGAACATTTTTTTGTGTTGTTTCAATCTGGGGATCCTTTTCCAAACATGAGTTAACCCTGCTTCAGGAAAATTCTCCCTTGAGATTCCCCATTCTAGGTCATGGCCTCCTTATGCTAGGCTCATTGTGTTTTTTTTAATATTTATCACAATTTATCATTATACATATTTATGTAGGCCTATTTATATTGGTCTGCCTCAGGAGGCTGTAAGCTCCCTGAGAGCAGGGGCTGTGTCAGTTGTGGCAGATGTTGTAGCCCCAGTGTGTGGCATAATGCCTGCCATCTTCAAGTGCATAAGAAATATTTGCTGAATGAACAACTGGTCATTAGTGAATCTTATGGACACTATGGCGCTGTGAGTACAGATTCACCAACTGTCTTCTCTTCTCCTTGGTTTTGTGTCTCTTCTCCCATTACGCCTAACCCTTTTTGTTAGTTTCGTTTGTGCTCACAGAGAGCTCTCAAAATTTCAGTTCTTGGGGTACCTTTTATGTGGCATTGAGATGATTTCATGCATAGAGTCAGATTTTATTTCCAGTCATTCTCCATGAGTTATTCAATTGCCCTTGTGCACTCTGAGTGAAGATGTCCTAATTCTTTTGCTTTTTCATGTTTTTAAGTCTGTGTTTCTAAAGTCTCCAGATTATGCCCAGTTCTGCCCAAGTGTTTTCTTCCTTTCTCTCACAGATTCTGGGATAATATAGTCAGCGAGGCTCAGGTGTTCTGTGGTTTCTACACATCTAATTCCTTTTCTTTGCTATTCTCGTCTTTTCCGTCCCCTCCCCTTTTCTTCCTCCTTCCTCCCTTCCTCCCTTCCTCCCTTCCTCCCTTCCTCCCTTCCTCCCTTCCTC
>NW_025800861.1:0-1021 GCF_021613505.1 Equus quagga | reverse complement strand
TAGGCTAGCTCAGGATCCAATGTGTAAACAAAAACAAAACACAAGGGCGTGCAGTCCTGGGAAAAAGCAACAGTGATTAATCTTCCCTCTGAAACTGACAAAGATCGGCAACACACGTAAGGAAACATGCCAATCTTGCAAAGAAAACAAACACAGAGAGACACTGAGGGAAGTGGAGACCTGTGGGAAAATCAACACTGATAAATCCACCCTCAGAAACTGACGAAGATGGGCCACAGAGTCTAGCTCAGGTGGCAATCTCTAAGCAAAAACAAAACACAAGGGCGTGGAGAACTTGGGCTATAGCAACACTGAGAAATCGACCCAGTGAAACAGAGGAAGATGGGCAAGAGAGGCTGGCTTCAGGTGGCAATCTTTAAGCAAAAAGAAAACACAAGGGCGTGGAGAACTTGGGATATAGCAACACTGAAAAATCGACCCTCTGAAACTGACGTAGATGTGAAACAGACGAGAGCTCATGTGGCAATCTTTTAGCCATAAAACAAACAAGGACGTGGAGACCTGGGGAGAAAGCAACACTGAGAAATGTACTCTCTGAACTGAATAAGATGGGCTACCTAGGCTAGCGCAGGTGGCAATGTGTAAGCAAAAACAAAACACAAGTGTGTCTAGACCTGGCGAAAAAGCAACACCGAGAAATCTACCCTCTGAAACTGAAGAAGATGGGCAACAGATGCTAGCTCAGTTGCCAACCCTTAGGCAGAAAAAAAAGACACAAGGGCGTCGAGATCTGGCGAAACAGCAACACTGAGAAATCCGCCATCTTAAACTGAGGAAGCAGGGCAACAGAGGCTAGCTCAGGAGACAATCGTAAAGCAAAACAAACAAACAAAAAAACGACGCAAGGGAGTGGAGACCTTAGGAAATGGCAATCCTGAAATTGTAACAACTGAATCTGACAAAGATGGGCAACACACGTTAGCTCGGGGGCCAATCTTGCAAAGACAACACACACACACACACAAACACAGACTCTGAGGGACTTGGAGACCTGGGGAAA